>NW_020170395.1:842259-902045 GCF_000524195.1 Echinococcus granulosus
TCAGCTGGATAGAACTCAGGGGGAAATGGCTGAGCAGCACCGAAGTGAGAACAAAGTGGCAAGGAGGAATAGGCGCGAGGCCCTCTTCTCATGGAACTTTTTTGAGCCCCCTTCTCAACTAAACGATTATGCTTTTAGACCTGTGTTCTTACGACTATCGATGGACATGTATGATGGCCTGCACATCCCCCCTCCCCCAGTACAGTTCGCAAACAGGAAGAAACCCCAGGCCCAGTGTAATTGCCAAGAGGGATCAGCGACGCTGCAGTCGAATATATCCTCAGTTGCGCGTAAATTTGATGACTGGCACGATTGATTTGTATGGCATGGACTACACTGTGGTGGTCGATGTGGGAGGAGAGGAACTGTGTAATACAACTTTTCGTTTTAGTGACGTAGACCCTAAAGGCCACGGCCATTGTACGCCCATCCAGTGACGTGGCCTCCAGATCATGCCGGTAGTCTCTTGGTCCATCCTAAAGGTGGTGGAGATGGCCTCTATGTTCAAAATATACTTGCAAATCCGGACAAAGATCGATGGTCCGTAAAATGTTGTCCTTTTGATTTGGGGGAGCATAACTTCCCTCCAGCAACACAAATGAAAATCAGACTTACTAACACCCAGTTCATTGGCCGCGGCTGTGAAGTGTGATTTATTAAAGAAGATTATACCCTTATAATAACACCATCGCTGACCACTCATCCTGTATCCGCTTTCGCTTGCTAAATTGGTAAGAGGTTCTAATTGTGATCTGCAATATCAGTCGAAAACTCAGGACTCAACTGGAAAATAAGTCGCTTCTTAGAATCAGCAATCAAAATCACTCATTTAAAAGGTCTTGGATGCTAATAAATTCATTTTTAATTTCTATAAATGTCCTTAGTTAAATTTGGGTGATGTCCTTATTCGCCTGCGGGCGTTATGCTGTGTTTCACGCAGTGGAGAGGTATTCCGTTCCCCTTTCCTGTAGATCGAATTCCGGGGGAGAAGGGAAAGAAGCATCATAGCAGAAAAGCAGATGAAAAAATGTGCAACTTTTGTCCAAAAGCGATACAAAGTTGTGTACCGACTTGGCCAAGAGAATTGCCCTCTTAACCACTGGGCCGTGACTGAACAAACCCTCGTAACGATGAAAAAAAACTGCAAACACCGTAAAGGCAAATTTCCTGGTGCCAAATTTTCCGATCATTCCCTCCGTATAAACAGGAAGTCAAGCTGAATGTCGAGAGAGAGGTTTAGCTATGAAAACGGTTAGCACTTGTATCTACCCAACTTATCGATGTCTAGTTTTCCAAAGCTTCTATGAGAGAGCAAATTCGGACTAAAAAATTGAGCAACTCATCCTAACTACAGAGAAAAATGCACTTTGAAAAGTAACAAACATCTAACAAAAAGATGCGCATGCTGCCTTGCACTCTCGCCAATGACCAAAAACAAGAATTTACCTGAAAAACTGAAGAAATTTTGCAAGAGAAGCAGGAAAAGGAAGGGGGGAACTGGAAGTGAAATTTATAACACCAGTGTGTGTGCGTGTGTCCTCACACGCTAAAAAAGGCTGACAAAGAGAAAGGTAATAATAAAACCTTTGCCTTCGCCGCCTCTGCATCAGTGTGTCATTCGCTTGTCAGTGGAGTCTGTCTTCACTAGTTCGGTACTGCCACGCTTCATCATCCTTCGTGGGGGGCGTCTGACCTTGGAGGCGACGGCGGTGGGGGGAGAGGATCTTATGGAGCCTAGTGACTCTTCCGACATCGATGTCGTGGCGGTATTCGTGGTATTGCTAGTGGATGAGGAGAAGGCAGAAGAATCTGAGGCACTACTAGCGCTCTTGGAGACCGAAGCGCTACTACCATTCTTCATTCGCTCTAGTAGAGTGGTCTCGCTCTCGGATATTGCTCTGGAAGGGAGAATCGGCCGTTTGGAGGAACAGAGGGTAGAACCGTCCACCAGTTGCTGCGGGCGTCCTATCACACCATTAGAGTTGGCAAAAGATTCAAGGAAGGGGCGGCGGGAAACCTCGCCGCAACGTTTTATGCCGCGGTTGGTGATGTAGGAGTGGCATTCGTAGGAGGTTAGGCGGTTATAATCATATTTGCGTGGAGGCAGACCGCCCAGTGAAGGCCCTGTGTTGGAGTGACATTGCCAGAAACCGCTGAGGACGTCTTGATTCACTGGGTTTGGCTGCTGCATTGCGACCATTTTGGCCTGCAATGAGAAGAGGAGAGGACTCTTACATGACTCATTTCTTTATTTTTACTATCCACTACCTGAGACAAATGAATTCACGTTTCCTCCTTTGTCTCCTACTATGAATGTTTGTTAATCTAACAATAAACAGAGATGGTTTGTCGAAAGAGAGTAAGTGAACTCTGTGCGATTGAACATGAAAGCTTGTTTTTAGTAGCTCCATATTGCATATGGCTACCGATCTAAATGAGTGAGGTTAGAGAGTCTTACATGCCAACTACATCTCTTAAGTAGTCAGCACGAAACATGACGTCCGACTCTGAGTGAACTCACTAAATTTTAGCATACAAAAGTAGGTAACAGATTTTGCCCAACTGTGATGCAAATAAGCAATTAGAACTAGCCTTGTTAGTACGGACACAGAGAATCTTATTGCCTCCAGAGATATCTCACCTTTTGCTGCTGAACTTCGTAAATCCAACCCTTGAGGTCCTTCCCATCACTCGAAAATAGGTAGGCGTCCACGACCAAACCGAGATCGTTAGTTACGATTCCAGCAAACGAGTTCGGATCTGAGAAGGTCAAACAAGGGACAAGGATTTCATTCATTAAAGTCCTAGTACATTTGGCTGCAGTAAATTTAAAATGACTTGCGACAAAACATAAAGGATTAATTGAGCTCACTCGCTCGTTCCATTTTACCATTCGCTTTTTCTCAGCAACGTTCAACAAAATTACGTTACCCTTACCATCCCATTTATTTTGGATTGTCAGGTTGTTAAGAAGGATGGGAGGTCGGTGGACGTAGATGCGTCTCCTTACGACAGAGTGCTTGCAAATGAGGATCATGTCGGAGAGTAGCATGCAGAGAGCATTGGAGATCTGTGGTACCAAAAAAAATACTTGACCATCCACCTCCGATACACACGCTTTACGGGGTGGATGGAATATTCCAGTCACCTATGCAAACCTTTGCTAACCCTGAATGCATTTACTAAAAGCAGTATTTTGATGAAAGCCCTGGACTACATTGATTTCTTAAAACACATTTTTCGATGTTACTTTAGCAGAGGAAAGTAGTTCAATATGTTATCAGCTGTAGTTCTGAAAGAATTTTTAACAAACACTGCACAAAGTGATGAGACGGGGGTTGAAATAGGCCTCCAGAGCAATTCTCAAAGTTTAAAATAATGGAAAAAAAAGCGAATGTAAGACATACAGATTAAAATTTTTATCTGAAATATTCACTGAGCTACTTATCAAAGTTTCGATATAAAAAATGTTCAATTAATAATTTGACACTTGCAATTCAGTTGCCTCTGGACTTCTTCGCTGTTGAAGTGATACTGGTTCGCCATTGCGATAAAGCGGTTTCGTATTTTACTCGTGTTCTCATATAATACTTTAGTGGTTTGTTTGACTCTCGGTTTCGACAATAGGGTAACTTGGAACCGCCGCTTTTATACCTCCACCAGGCGGTCTGACCTCCGGGCCATTTCAGTAGCCCCCAAACCCTTCAATACGTCTATAATGCATATTCTGCCCTAGCATTATGTTTTCTCTCGTCTTCAGGGAAGTCTCAAGGCGCTACACTAGTGACATCGAAATGCGGACTTAATCCTAAAGGACAACTATTCCCAATTCTACTAATAAGTGATAAACCTTCACGGGGCAGAAGTGCATATGCTGTGGATGGGATAATACTACGATCCCTAGAAGAAGGTCTGAAAATGACGTTGACCTTCGGCAACCACTCCGGACTCGTGGTCTACAGGAATGCCATTTACAACTGAATCTACACTAGCTAAGAAACATTTGGAAAAGTTCGTTACGGAACTTGTCTACTGTACCTGTGTGGAACTATCAATTAAGTGAACACGCGATGCCTCCCACCTATCTACTAGCTGGATAGAACCCAGATGGGTAAGGGTTGGGAAGCATTGAAGAGAGAACAAAGTAGTACGGTGGAATAGATGCGAGACCTTATCCAAACGGAACTATGTTGAACACCGCCCTTTATTATATGACTTTCCTTTTATGTCAGTGTTCCTACCACTAGCGATGGGTATGCGTGATGGCCACCACATCCCCCCTTCCTCCAATATAGTTCTTAAACAGGCCGAAACTCCAGATCCAGTAGAATTAGTAAGAGGGATCAGTGAGATAGTCAGATATCCTGTCGGTTTCGCGCAAATTCGGTGACTGGCACCGCTGGCTTGTGAGTGGTTTGTCGCGGCACTGATTATGTTATGACGGCTGACGCAGGAGATTGATCAAGAAAGGCGCCGGCAACGACACTTAAAAGGGGAGGGGGCTGTGTGATGCTTTAATCGGTTCCGGTAACAGGCCGCTTAGAGCCTCTGCTGTTGTACCTTTATCGGACGGCCTGGCATCTGGCTATGCCAGTAGCCTCCTTCCCTTCTGTACGTCGATAATACATATTCTGCCCGAGTGTTGTGTCTTCTTTCGTTTTCAGGGCTGTCGAAGGGCGCTAAACTTACATTAACTACCAAAAACCTACCACCTTCACGTTTATCAAAAACGTAGTAAAAATAAGTTTTATGATGACAAAAAAAATAAGTTACGGATCAATGGCCGATAAAATGCCGTACCAGTGATCATCATATCCCGTCCTTAAGCCTCTCGAAACATCTTGGGACTTCACTAGCGATCTTATGATGTAATCCGTTGAACATTTAATTCTTCATTCCTCGAAAATATTCCTATCAGGTTTCATATTTGAAATAAATTGATTGAAACAATTTATTTCAATAAAAGTAGAGAAAAGAGTAGTATCCGAAACCACTCAATTTTTGAGTCCAATTTACTGGCCGATGACCCTCCCTTTGACGGGTGTCTAAGTTAATTATACGTTCTCGTGATGCAAAGGTATTCATCACTTATTCTCGGTAGCAAAGCTTCTGCTTACTTTTCCTCCTGTATACTTGACCTTGGCCTGGACTTCGGCGATTGGTTTTCGTGTGCGCAACCGTCCGTTAATCCTCATTGGCTGACGCAGAATGGACCTAATATCCGCCGATCCCGCGGGTAACTCCATATTGAGTTCAGATCGGATAGAATCGGTGGTGGTGTATTTGTGGATTCGCTGGATGAATTCGTTAAGTTTTGTCCTAGATTCCTCCTTGGGCTGATTGACATCAACCTCCTTCACAAAATCTTCCACTGCTTCTAGCTGAGTGTAGTAGATATTCATTTCGTAATTCACTTTATTTTATTCCTCAAAGGACTAAATTCCACAACGCTTACCATTTCCGTCAGGTCTGAGGTTTCATATTCATCAGTGGTAGTTTCCTTAATTCGTCGAATGAGAATGCCATATCGGGTTAGCCTCTGGAAGGGTTGTGCCAGCAAACCGCTCAAGCTTTCTCTGGAGTTCAGGGGATTGTTGGATCTTGTCCACTAACAAACCGGGTGAAATAGCTAGTAGTGATGGAGTTTTTAGTTAACTGAGGATGTCTGCCAGTTTTGTAATCACGGATTAACTGAGGACGTTGTTTTGATTATGGAATTCACACTGAATTAATGCATGTCAACTTAATCATTCCATAAAACACTTTGTAACGAAGTTTTCACACAGATTTGAAAAATTAAATGTGCATCGGATTTGACCTTTTCTAAAAAAACACTCAACACACCCTGTGGTAGATGGAAAAGAACTTGTTGTTTTCATCCAAGTATTTGATATTGGAAATGAGGGTACCGTAGGTCTCCAGAAAATTGATGTAGGGATGGAAGTAGCTTGCAAACTGAAAATAAAACACTGAAAATTACTACAGTTTGAAAAAGTCTAGGGAACAAAACAGAATCTCCAAAAAATGTATCCGCGTAGAAATTACGTTTCACATTCTACCATTTGCTGGCTAAATGTCATCGCTGTGGATGGCTGATAATGCAAACGCGCCCAACAAGAGGCTCATTATAATCCCATTCAACATCGCTCCTTAAAAGTACTTCATATTATGTGTTTTGCTAAATAATTTACTTTTGAATATACTCACCATAGAACATTACCCATCCTTAATGAAAAAAGGAGCATGATATTCTGCAGCCGAAACCAAAGTTAAAATAAGAAGCTTTCTCTCACAGATGGAGTATCAGCTAGCTACCACCTCTTTCGTCTAGCGACCAAAGTAGTAGAATAACCAAGTAGTGTCAGGTGCTACGCAATGGAGCGTTATTTCATCTTCTGCCAGTTTGTTTTTTGCTCTCTACGCGGCCATAACGCTACTGGGATAGAGCTAAGGTAGTCTCATCTAAACTACTCTCTCGACCCTTCCGTGCCCTAATAATAAAGATGCTTCGGCGGGGATGAGTAGGGCACTAGAGTTCTACCATAGTGCTTTGCGATTCCATTTGTTTATTAATAGTGGGGAACGAGAGGATGCAAAGGGTCATACTAACCTGAGAGAAGGCCTTTGCCATGCTTCGAATGCAAAATTTCACATCAATCGCGCTTTCATTGGTGATCCCCGGCTCGAAGCAGTCGGTCCAAAACTGATGATTCACCTTATATATAGTGCCGATATTTCCAAAGACGTCTTCAAACGGGGGGGCTGTGAAACCAGGAAAATCATACAGGGAAAGGGTGCTGAGGTTGCTGAGGGAGGAGGTGCAAGAGGTGAGGTCATGGCTCCCACGACCGCGAAACCGTCGATGCATATGAGATCCAGCGGTGCTGGCAGTGGGAGTGCTGGGACCCAGCTCAGTGGGAACAATGGGATCCATGGAGGGTACCATACTTAATCGATTGAGGGAACCACTGCGGGAGGCGTAATCATGAGACCCGGTGGTGGATTTTGTCAGGTCAAGGTAAACGGCGATGTGAACCTATTGCAGCAAATAGAACAGTTGATTGATGAATACTCTCAAAATTCAATGCAATTTAGGAATATCTTCATTATTTAATCTATACGTGCTCATATTGAAGTCAGTAGCAATATAAAGTTGAGCAAAAAAGCAGTTCATATATTTAGCTCCAAATGAATTTCGGGTCATCGGTAAACACTTTTGCTTGACGAACTGTTGGAAATAGCAATTTAGGTTCAGTGGATGAAGTGGTGGAGTGGGGCTGCACCTGCTTTAGTTGTGTACTTGACTACGTAGGACTTTTGAGTTGCACGTGATTTGGTCCACACACCGTCGGGTTGGCGCCTGATCGTTCATTTTGCCTTACCAATTATCTTTACACTCCTTCCAGGATGGCGTTACGGAGTCAGTGGGAAGTAGCTCAGGAATAGCCATAGTCCATTCCAAACATGGTACTAATTGGCATTCATCAATAAGAAATCGGTCAATGATGAGCTATCCGGGTCTTCACAACCAATTGACCGATATAATTTGAGAATTCCTAAGTTCACAAACGTTTTGTTAGGTTGGATTTATGTGTTTCAACCGACAAATGACAGAAAATCCTAAGATTTTAACTCTTAGTGAAATCAGGTGACTGCCTTGTAGGAATCTGGCGCTAAGGGACCAAGAATAACTAGTGAAGTGACTATCTGACCTCCTGCGTATTTTGAATGTGATGTTAGAGCGGGGGCTAGATGAACCCCTTTTTAGCTAGAATTTGTGTCAATGGGTGAAAATCAGTGCTATCGTTTTGTGAATAAGTAAAGTAGCTCTCTGCCTCATTGTTAGCGTTCACTTGGGATGTTGTGTTGGATGACAAAAGCCGGAACGGTATCTTGCGTGTGACAATATTGAAGGTGTTTCGAGCAAGAACACACGCACACCCATAAAAGGGTGGTCGATAGTGGGAAGGTAGTGCACAAGTAGTTGCGCACTAGCAATGGCAACCGAACCGAAGTAAGGCACTTCTTTGCGTGACGTTGGATTCGTGCCACCTACCCCAACGAGGGAAAGCAATGCGCCAAACATGAGAGGTTGTACAGTGGTGACAGAAAGTTTAATGTATTTAGTGGTTGCTAAAGTTACCGAGATCGTGATATGTCACCGTTAACTCTTGTAACGAGCATAGCCTCGTGAGCTCTGCGTCATGTTTGGAGTTCGAAAAAACCTTAAAGAGAACTGTAGGAAATGGTAAACGGTATGTTAGACTCGGATAGCTGGTGCCTCTCTAGGTTGGGCAAACATGTTAAGGCCCATGCAGGTGACCGCAGCTCTTCAAATAATTCGTCATTTAAGCCGACTTTTCTTGGAGAAGAGATCGGTCTACGAATCGGATTTGCTGTAAAACATCGTCGAATGAAATCCAACGATACAGTTCGCCAGAGGTAGACCCACTGAAATCTAAGATGTGCATAATTATCATGGAATTTAGAGAACCTCTAATGTAATGGCCATTCCTTCCATGATATTCTTCTTCATTTCAATGTGGATTTCACTTCACTTGAATACTATCGGAGTACGTAATGCCGGCAAGTAATTGCTTTAGGTGGTGAGTACATAGCTTTAAACACACTGGAGGCTATGACATTGATTAGCTTTTGTTTCAACTATGACGCAATATTGTTGCTTTAATGTTACAGCTGGTAAGGTCACCACCTCGGTGTCATGATAGCTGTGTTTGTGCCTATGCCATCCTGGGTCAGTAACAAACCATCTTTTAGAGCGACACGTCTCAATGCACCATCTCATTGCATCATCTACTACTTTTCCTGCAGAGTTTTTTAAAAAAAGGGGTCTTCCCTCTCCTCAGCCCTCTCCTGCAACCGAAGAAATAAGACCCAAGGAAAGTTCGGCCCACTGAACGATTACAAAAAGTAGGCAACTTAGTTTCCAAGAGAAAAAGGAGACGAAAAATTCAGTCAATTACCAACATATTTGTAGTGATAAGTTAAGATTCATGCTTCTGGAATGGTTTTAACAACCCTAACCACCTTGGGAAATCAAGAACTTTGCTCGAATGATCACATGATCGGACTGCAAAACTAGCCTGTAACTAACAATGTTATCGCTCAAAGGTGTATCTGCCTAGACTTCAGTTATACCGTCCAAAAGCGGGACTTATTATTGTTAAAATGATACGTAAACAATTAGGCAGTTGAAATTCGGTTGTTACAATTGTGAGAAACAAATTCCAAACAGTGGTAACACACATTCGCAATGTGAAAGGAAAACACAAACAGTCGGGGATATCGGCCTAAGGAGGTGCGTCTTAATGTCGCTTAGTCAGGATGCCATGCTGTGGTCTGATGTCGCCTTGCAGCCTCACCAAAGTAAGATGTAGGCATTTGATTCCCTGCTTGTGATTCACAAATGTACAAATCTGCGTGTGTATGTGTGTGCCGTGCTCTGATTAGGCCGTTTAGCCACACTCCACTTTCACACTCAAACACTCCGTCTCGCATTAACCTAAGCAGCATGTTTGAGAGCCATGCAAACCCAGGCCAGAGGTTTGCATTTTTCATGTGATTCCAAAGCTCCTCTCTCTCTCATCCATTGCATTGTGTGCCATATCGGCAGCCTCGTGAGAGTTAGGCAATTAAACAAGAGTCGGTTTTCTTCCACATTTACTAAATTTCTAAATCACTTTTTCTCTAATAAGAGGTACCTTTGGTCCCCTAAGTGGGAGCCAGCTTAGAAAAGGCTTTGGCGAATAAAAAACGGGTGGTTTAGGCACCTACGAGGAGGGTTTAAATAAAGCACTAAAACGAGCATTTAGAGGGAGTTCTTGAGGCAGACTGAGACTCACATCTATCAGCATCTCTAGGGTTTTTATGTAACAGGCTTCGGTATAGAGGAGCTCCATTACGGCGGATAGCTGCAAGTCCTTGGCTTTCTTACTCAAATCCTATAAAATAACAGAAAAATGTCAAATAAGAACCACAATAATATTCAAAATTAGATTGTAACTTAGGGCAGTTACGTTAGGATTTACAACAGTGTCCTGATTTTCTTCCACCGTAAGCTGGTTCCACATTTTCTCAATGACCGAGAAATCATGACGTTGCAGGTTCTGTGGAAAAACTGCCAGCAGATTTTGTGGAATTTTTGGTAGATTCCCTTTTTCAAAGTCTTTCAAGCGATTCTGTAGTCTATCCGTTTGCACCTAAAACACAACAGAGGAGAGGTTCGCCCTCGAAATAAGAATAGACAGAAGGTAAATTGAAGGAGGGATAATTAAGGGGATGTTCTAATGAAAGGATGGTTGACTGAACAAAATAATAATGATGATGTTAGGATGACATGACAGTGGATGCGACCTACCATCAACGAGCCTATCTGATCATAGGAGCGCTCACGTCGACGTATATACGTCGGAGGTCTCTGCCACAAATTATTTCGACTATGTGATTATTCGTACGACACGGGGGTGAAAAAATGAATATTTACGAGTGTCGGCATTTCTTTTAAGCTTACTGTAGCCTGAGGATTGCACGCCGCGTTGATATCAGGAGTAGAGCGAGCGAGCATCTGTCCCGTTTGCCATCGAATAGAGGCTAAAATTGAAATATTACGAGGTAGGTAAAACCACAAAAATCAAGCAATGGCAAACATTCAAGGGACGGATTTTTATGCTCCTCTCATACTTGATTCTCGTCTTTGTGAATCAGATGGGAGGCAAGCATTTGGATAAATTCTCACATGTGTCAGCACAGTGTTAGGTTCCATAAAGAATTGAACTCCAATAGACCTAAGCTTGTCCGTCTTTCGTTGTAGGAACTTCCAGTGAATAGGACAATTTCTTGTGAAATGGGCACAATTTCATGCACTTGATCTGGGTGGGGTTTAAACTAAGATTTGTTGCTTTTTATTTCTACAGGAAGGTTTGGTGGATGGACAGACAGACGGATGGATAGACAGGCAGATCGACAGATAAGCCCATCTAGGAATGGACGGAGGGATGGGCGGATGACCGGATGGTTCTATCTGCTTATAAAACAGATGCTGCACTCCGTGTCAAAATGGTGTTATTGCTATTGCTAAATTTGACTCAAAGTAAGCAATTTTCCTTGATAATAGTGGAATTCATACATGGTGTGTCGAATACGGCATATTCTTCAAAAGCACCTTCGAAGTAAGTTTTCTGGCACACACCAACATCGTCATTGACTAAGGCTTGACTTTTTTCCACCCACCTCTGCGTCGAAAGATTTCCCTTAAGCCCACTTCTCTCTTAAACAAATTCGCCCTAAATTTTAACAAGTTAATCACGTTGCATCCAGCTTACAACTGATTAAGCCAGCAGGCATGCATTATTGATGAAACACACTTTAGATGGAATTCTTGGAAGAAATATAATGGTAAAAGAAGTCGAACTATTCAAACTTGCAATTGAAGTGCTTTTAAATTTCTAACTGGGCTGGTGGTGAGCCGGTCGCAAAATTATCTCCAAAAGATGGCATTATTGAAGGCGTATGAAAGGGACGCAAGCTGAGTCACGTCTAATTTGTGCGTCTTGGAGTGAAATAGGATTTTAAAGTGGCAATCTGAATCCCCCTGCAAAAATCAATAAAATTAAATGCAACTCCATGAAGATCTCGGACTAGACAACAATGAAGTTTTGTCAGCATTTCTGATTTAAATTGTGCTTATTGAAGCCTAAACAAAATTTGATAAAGCGTTGAAGATTGGTGCAAAATTTAACGAAAAGTGGTACAACCGTAAAATGAACAACACGAAAGTTTCCTTAAATCCCAATTTCACAGCCCCTAAATCTACCATAAAGTTACCTCCAAATGCTGGAACATTTACCGTATTTTGGAGAACTCATGAAAAATGTGATGAAACTTCATATCAGCAATCATCATATAAAGTTAGTTATTCCATTTTATTGCCATTTCTGACAGAAATGATGGTAAGTTAACCACTGACTTCTCTCAAATGTAAACAGATCCGAGCCTAAATTGATAGGATTTTCTTTCGCAAATTAAAAAAAAACCTTACCGCAATTGCGTCTAGGTTGTCTAGGCGTAAAGTCAAACATTTAGGAAGTAGAAATTTGCCTTTGTACTTTTACTTACCCTTAGAAGGGAAAACCTGTTCAGGATATGCGCCATTGTAAATGGACCTCCTCTCAGGGGTGATCAGTTCAGAGCCTTTCGAACGATATCGAATACATGACGAGTGAAATCCTGTGGGAGAGTGGGGAGGTTCAGAGGAGCTAGGGCAAGCGTTAGCACCTCCAGGCGCCATTTTCGTCTCTGAGTCGTAATCCCTTGACATCTGCGGAGGAATCGCCTTTCTGCTCGCTAGTATTGTCTTACCAAAACTGTTAAAAATGAAATAGACACTTGTCGTTGTGGTTTTAGCCAATCATTTTGCTAAATAAATCACCATTTGTCAAAGACCCGATTTTCAATAAATCCAAAATTCTTCAAAAGAACTTGAAAATGGCTTTCAGTTACCCCTACCCTATCGGCTACTATGCGGGAATGGTCAAAGGAGAAGGAGTCACTCCCACCCACAATCACGTGTAAATGGATTACTCAAGTTTTTAATGCCCATAAAGGGAAAGGTGATACTCTACTGGACGCATTTCTTTGCATAAAAATCATTCTATATCCTTATACAAAAAATACTAAAAGTGGGTAAAAAAGGAAGTAAGTCTATAGCAGAAAAAGGAACCGAGGGGGAAACTTCATCTCAAATCTTGAAACTCACAAACAGGAAACAAAATCCTAGCCACTGACTCGCCCATGTGTTGCTATGACTGCTCTTCAAGCGAGCCCAATTTCCGTACCGAGTAAGGTGGTGTGAGTACAACTTACGGTGTGCGTGTGCGTGTGTGAGCGCCAATGCGAATGCGTGTAGGTGCGTGCGTGCATGCGTGCACTAGCCGATTAGATTCTGAGAGGAGCATCAGACCTCACTCCTATACCGCTGCATAAGGCAATCGCGCACTGCTGTGGAGGCAGAAACAGATCACTGGGCCTACTGAGGAGGCCACGACTTCAGGGCTCTACACTACAAAACTTTCTCAAGATGTTTTTGCTTTCAAATAAGGCACCGTACGATGGTTTTAAAAAAACGAAACATTAAGCTGGTGAAGATTGACACTGATTCTTAATTATACACCCGTAGAAGGACCAGTGCTCTCTTCCTTGCTGTAGGTGAAAATATTACAGCGTGAAAGGGTTTCGAATTATTAAGGATTTCTTAAAGATATTGATGGCTATTAATGAGTGAAACCTTTTAATATGAAAAGTGACATGGGAAACGTTAAGTGGTGGAATTTTCGAATGCTAAATGAACTTTAATTCATGCAACTCCACTTTGCGTCGGTGGTGCACATTGCGTTAGAGGGCACACCAAACTATTGGTAACATAGTGGTTGTTGTTAATTTACTTAGCTGAAGCCCATCAGCACGCATCTCCTTATCCGAATAGTTATGGTAAACCTCTAGGTAAAACGTTTGTTTTCTGTTTTCAGAGCCATTGCCTTCTCAATGCTAAAGGCTTATTACAATGAGTCACACTCCCACAGTCTTGCCTTAAAGTAGTTTCTCGCAGACCCTTTTGATGTCAAGGTCAAATGTAACAGAGCATTAAGCGCATTGAGTCAAGTCAGACAAATATTTACGTCTGCTTACAATGGCAACAGTACTCTTATGGAATTTTTAAACACACATTGTTGATATTTTGGTTAATGCCTTCTTGACATTAAGGGAAAAGTTCGTCGGCACCGATCTACTGCATTCCCATTGAAAAACTGCAATACATTCTAAATCGTGTAAATGTATCCGAGCAGCTTTGCAACACCGACGATTTTTTAAATCCGACTTTGCTACTTAGCTCTAATTTGGTAAAGTGCCCACGAAACGAGGGCACGAACCATGCTAAAGCTACTAGCTCACTTATTGCTAAAAGATGTCACAACTCTGTTCGATGTATTAAAGAAAGTAAGCGTGAGGTTCGCCTGAAATCGCACTCCGCAATACAAACTCAGGTGCAAATTGTGGTGGATACGATAATTGGTCGATTACGCCACCGCTTGCAGCCCTAAAGCCGCTAGGCAATTCTCAAGGTCGCGACAGAGGGCACTTTAGTCAGTTAAAAACATGCCAACAAGGAGGTGGAGGGGAGGGGGGGAGTGAAGAAGCGAAGTGAAACAGTGGTTATCGTCCACTTATAAAATTTTTTTTCGTGCAATTGTGCACCAAAGTTCAATAGACGCGGCAAGTGAGCATTTGTTTAAAAGTTTTGAATGGAATTTAAGGCGTTAATTGGCCAATTGCGACACATGAAAACTTTACAACACCTCCAACGGAGGTAAAGACACATTGCCACAAGATTAACTGTTATTTCAAGAGTGCTGAAAATGTACAATGTTAAATAGTCCAGTTTGTACTCGATAGGGTTCAGCAGAGCTAATTTATTGAAGAAGTGTCCTTCAGTCAAATATGCACCGTACATAGTTCCTTCTTGTCAATCTAACTTCAGTAGCCCTTCACTGTAGTTGCCAAAGTGCTTTAAAAGCTAAGCACCTACAGAAGGCTAAATGCTCATGTAAGGCTACATTATAAAGATTCGGGCGAGCGTACGATCTATTTCTAACTTCGCGGGATCTAATAGGTCAGTGGGTTACTACGACTAATTCCAGATTAGCCTCTAATTTAGTAAAAGCCATTCAGTCAGTTCGCTTAAAAACAATGCTGATGAATTTGGAAGCGGAAAAGTGACTTGATACAAGTACCATCTTGAGCCTGCTTCATTGATAGGATCTCGAAGTGAAACCACAACTTCTTTGTTTTTAAAAGTCCTGCTGTAATTGGTTGGTTGTTTCCTTAACTTTCAGTTTTAGTAATGGACCACTTACGAGCTCCACGGCTGCGCCCCTGCTGGGCGGCCTGGCCTATAAGACATGCCAGTAGCCTCAAAACCCTACTGTATGCCGGCGTTGCATACTATGTCCGAGTAACATGTCTTCTTTCGTCTTCAGGGAAATCTCGAGGCACCTATGGAATACGTTTAGCTCAAAGGGATGAATTAGTTTGGGAAGGAAAGACACGAAATCAAGGTGATTGATGTTGCGTCAGAGCGGCAGTAAAACGTCTAAAGCTAAGATGATCAAGTCGTCTCTGGGGCGTTTAACTGTCGCACTTTTTCTTCATGTTCAAATTCAGTACATTCGGCCTAAATGCAACATATCTACCTAAGGTTGGGTCAGAAATCCTCACAGAGGTTCCATTCTCGGTTTCTCTCAACAATTTTTAACACAGCGCGAATGAGCATACATCCATCAAAGAATGGCCATAGTTTCAACCATAAAGTAAGATCAAATAAAATTTCGATTCAGCATAGACTGCAGGACATGTTCTCACAGTATCTCGGTGTGTGATCATTTAGACTTGGTGAGAAATCAGAAATCTAATGATCAAATTATGTAGGACCATTTCTGCATTGCATCCCTTTTACCAATAAACTTTCAAACCTGTGGAATTGTCAAACGCACCGAAGTTTTGTTAGGTAATGGAATTTTACAGCGGTGCAGTCAAAGAAGGCAAAAACCCAAAACAATTATGCTAAGAGCTGGTAGTGCACCCTACCTCAGTCTGCATTTAAAAAAACACTTTCAAAAGTTTGACAGGCGTAGCCATTTAACAGCTCCCACGATTAGAGATCAGGAGATTGTGCAAAATATATTTTTCTTTAATGACCCACTTAAAAGGATTGGTTTTCTCCAACATCCTAACCTTGTACTCATTTAACTTATATTTCAAGAACTGGGCCTACGGAGAGAGAGAGCAGAATTTCAATCTAAAGCGAAAGATTCGACTAACTTTCTGCGCTTAATTGTCGGAATAAGATCATTCCCATTCACTTAAAAGGGAAAAAATCGTAGCTCCTCGAGACTTCTTTAAAGGCGAAAGAAGACATCATATCCAGGTAGAATATGTATTGCTGACCTACAGTAGGTGTTTGGGGGCTACTGGTGCAGCCCAGAGGACGGGTTGCCCCGCGGAGGTACAATGGCAGAGCTCCAGGTGACCCGGTACCAAAACCGAGAAGTAAACAAAAAGTTAACTTATTACAGAAATAGAAACAGTGAAACAGGTAAACAATATAATTATCTCATTAATTGACACTTCGTTCTAACGAATTTATGACCCTACAATTTGCTAAATCTCTTCAGTATTTAAACCCGTACTAGCCTAACAGATTCCAATGGCAAAAAATCGAATTATAGGTTGCCATGCGAACATGTGCAATGCTCACCCTACGTCAGAACGGCAGAAAAGAACAAAATTGAGCACCACTCTACGAAAAAAAATGCAGTATGGCTGGATGTATGCAAGACTGGTAACGAATTATGCAATAACACTAATCCATTAATGCTACCTAAGGGGGCGTGGTGCTATTCAATGAATAAAAGTTTTACAGCGTCTGTATAGTGCAAGTTATGCAAATTAAAGGGGCTTCTTTCCTAAAATGCATACAAACTCCCATCCCAGCTTCCAGGCTTTCTTCACGATAGGACTTCAATCCTCTGGAAATGTACAAGACATCTCGATTCACAATGATGAGCTAAACAAACCAGTAGCCATTTCAAAAGCCAATTTGGGTGCAATTTTTGTTGGATAACATGTTTGGACCATAATTAAACTAGCCAAACAATTAGTTTTACTTTACCTCTCTTCAGATTCCAATTTGCATTTAAAAATGATGGTTTGTCATTTAAAATTCACCCAATGGTCTGTTAAGCTGCAGAATGAAAACGGCATCAGTTTCTAGTATGGCTTCCGATACAAAAAAATATAAGCATGCGATATGTGGTTCTCGTAGGTTAATCAGTGTTCTTTCATTTTCTTAAGGATTACCTGAAACATTTTCCTTCAAAACCAAACACTTCAAGTGAGATTGTGCACTTTGCAGCCAACTTTGTTTTCTCCCAAAAAATCACATTTTTAGAATCACATGGAGAAATGGCTGTTTTAAATCACAAGGAGAGAGTAAACGCAAGATTTCGAGGCCACAACTTAGGTGCATTCACTCCATGTTTGGCTTTTATCGATTTATCGATTCATCTATCGACAGGTTTCAGCAGTCGGTTGATTAGGTGCGTATTAGAGTGGTTCGAAGGAGGGTTCTTAAATGAGAAGTTATTTTGCCTTGAAATCACTTTACACCTTAAAAACCAAAAACGTATAATTTGAAGAATAACACAAAGGCAGAGCAGAAAATGAGGACTACTTTGAAGGAAAAAAACTCACTCTAAACGAGAAGGGCGAGCCGACGACCTGATGACGGGTCCTGCGGAGCTGTCTCTCGATATCGTCATCTTTAAAAGAAAGAAATAGAATTTTATTGTAGGTATACATCATGGGAAAAACGTATATACTTGATCTTAGAAATCACCTTCCACTATAATCATTTCATCCCACTTATTTGGGGTGCACTTGTACACATTAAAGTTGGTTAAATCAGTTAAATTTACCTTGGTTTTAATAAACTATCGAAATAGATAAAAATAGAGCCCAGAAAGGTATCATTACTTCTGGATTTCAACAGGTTTAGTCGACTACATCACTAATGCCATGTTAACTACGAATTAATAACTTAAAACAGTCTGGGACATCCAGGAATAGAGTCAAAAATAGCCTTAAGAAAATGCCAACTACGACCGCTTCGAGAGTACTCTGGAGATGACCAGGCTGTGTGAGCTTGGTTCTACTGTTTGCTATTCTGCGGTTGTCGCTTTATTCCCATGCCCGTTTTCGAAAGGTTTAGTAACTCAAATTAGTTTTTAAAACCTTTTTTATTTTACCCGTAGCTCACAACCAAATCTTGATGTTCGTAAATCCACTTACAACTTCAAAATAAAGAGCAATAAAAGATAAGATTGCCTTAAAAAGTAAAATTCCTGTAAGCATATTGTGTTTAAAATGGTCACTTTAACCTCAAGCTCAAGGTTGTCCCTAACTCCTACCTTTTGCGTATAATTATGGTTCATGGAAATGAGCAGCTGTTTTTGGAACCATCCCATTGAAAATATGTAATTCAAACAGCACTTAAAATGCAAACCAGAAGCCTCTGTGTCATTATCTATTTAGTGTACTGATTGAAAGTAATTGTTGACGTTGCAGGACCACAGCCATGACTCTAAATACTAGTGGAGTTTGAAATAGGCTTCCTTCCGGTATTTATCTGGTGAGTAATTTAACTACTTACTTTTCTATTTGCCCCTGTTAAATGCGTTTTTCTTTCGAATACATTCTCTAAACATCCATCTACCTGCGCCTAGTGCATTCATCCATCTGCCCAACCAATTCTAGCGACGGGTACCAATTTATGGATTCATTACTCTCGATAGTCCTTTGTATTTAAGTACTGCCTGGGCTTATTTAGACCGTTATTGGGGGACTGTGGCCACAATTTTCTTTAAAAAGTGGGGGGATTCGGAAACCCACTTTTATAATGCATAAAATCGTAACATTGCCATTTAAGCTTCAAGTTAACGAAACCTAAGTGTTTAAATAAGTATAGTCCAAAGTGCCTTGTTTTTAATTTTTAAATGCCATTGGTTTATTGGCCCTATGGGCAACTTACTACTGCTCAAAGTATTTTTTAACAATGCAAATTTAGGTACGATTCTTGTCTGTGAGTTTTGGTCACAAATTTTAAGCACCCTATTCTTCAGCCACTTCAAAATTTACAATTAAAGCTCATAAAATACTTTACTTCATACTACTTAAGTGATTTGAAATAAGATCTATCAAACCGTTTCTACTGCTTTTGGTTGTGATGATATCGCTCAAGAACTTTTAGGTTATTTGGTTTGGAGCTAGATGTAGGCGGTGACTACTTGTTCAAGCTAACAGATAAAGGCTCGTTGCCTACTTCGAATGCATATCTAATGATTGAGCACTCATTGCCCTCCAAATGGCAGTAGAGTAGTAAAATACTCAAGAAATTAGAGGAAGAAGTCTTACAGCCGAGGGGGAATTGCGACGGTCGGCTCCTGAATTGTGACGAAACGATGATGGCGATGGAAGCAACGATAAATCCTCCTGATCAAATGGCGAAGTTCTAAATAAATACACACAGGCAAATGAATAAAATTTGGGGTACTTTTGTTGAGATCTAGCAAATCAGTTAGCCCTTATTGGGAAGGCAATCTAGTTAATTTTTTTCCCTGAAAATCATTTTTTGCTTTGCATAGTTAATGTTTGTATCAATTGATGCACCTCTCAATGGTTGCCTGCATTACCACTGAGGAGTGTTCACGTAGCAAAGATATAGGTTGACATAAGTCAATCTCAATCTTGCCACTTCTAGTTGAAAAATTAATTGCCGACTCGCCTAGTAAATACCAGTTTTCTAATGCAAAACAGTGGCACTACGGCACTTTGTGATCACCAAGTCACATATCCATTTTTTTAAACATAACGATTTCAGTAAGGAAGTATAAATAACATGTTTTCCATCAGAAAAGTGTAACTTTGCAACATTAACTTGATTTAGGCAACTTCCAGCAAGATTTGCCAGCACCGAACTGAAATCCTTCGGCAGAACTGGCAATACAAAGCTAGAATATTCAAATTAAGAGGAGTCAAGTCCTGTGAAAACACATCTTGCAGGATAAACTGCTTCACACAACCATTTCATCTACAAGAAAGTCCTACCGGAATTTCCGAAATCGGGGCTCACTGTATCCAATACCCTTGAACAGAGCACCAAGGTGGGGTCGTCGTCTGCGTGAGTACGTCCACATAAACGCCACTACGATGAGAGAATGACCACTCGAGTTTTGCATAACCGCACAACTACGCAGCTCAGACAGAGGCCAAAACGCTAAAAACACACGCCATTCAAGCTATGCTAGACCGACCGCACCCATCGCTCACTGTGATCTTTTGAACTATATCGAAGGGGAATACTTGTAGGCGAATACAAACAAGAATAATGCACTTCCGGGACCGCAGACATCAACTTCTGACATTTCGCTGCATTAGTAACTAAGGGAGAAGCCTGACCTTCCCTTCTTGATTGCCACAGAAATCCAGGCAGTGTTGGTGGTAAATTTATAATAAGCTTGCAACTCCAGTGATCAACAAATGATTTGGAAAAGGTCAGCTATTTTCTTTGTCTTTTGATCCGAAAATTAGAAGTCCTGAAAGAGAGTCTCTTAATGAATGGGTTGTTTGTATCACGTAACCTTTAGCATGCGGTGCATCTTGTAGGGGGAGGATGGGAAAAAGACAATTCCCTTGTAACGCTCACACGATAAACAGTGCGGAACTACCCTTACCTCCTTACTATTTGTCAAAAATAATCCGCGAATTTGATCGGGCCATTAATCCTTTTGCCTACTAATAATTAATCTCAAAAATCGGATTCTGATCTCTTTCGTATTTCAATTTTTATAACAGAAGGTGGATGTTTATTGACTCACACTTCAGTCATCTCCTGCGAGGCCATTCTAGGTCGACTATCAGCGATTTCATAGAGGCGAGATCTGTGGCTAGAGCGGCTTGCTCTCCCGCTGTCATATCCGGGACCAGAAGGGATTCTCCCTAATCGGGCATGTTGAGGATGGTTGGAGTGGACATTGGTAGGGGTCTTGCCATCTTTGTCCTGAGGACTAGACGAGGATGATTGACTTAGGCAATGCCACTGGCGCTTGAGATTTGAAGCAACCAGCAAGTGTGGGGAGGCAGGTCTTGAATTGCCAAAGGGAGTTTGTGCAGGCATCGCAGTGCTGAATTTTGCCATTTTGTCTGACAATGCTCCTGTGTGCGTTTGTGGAAAGAACCTCGAATAGTTGTGAAAGGCAAGTAGTGAAGTGAAAAGCGAAGGCGGTGAGGAGACACTAAGTGAAGCTCCAAGGTTGTCACTTATTGGCGCAAATCGTTGTTATATGCACACACGCACGCGTGCACAAACCATACAGGAGAAGGAGGCCTTATTGCTGAAAGAGATGGAGCATTCACTCGCTTGTTGAACTCAACCACCCACGCAAATGTGGAGGCGGGGTTATAGAGGGGCACTCTGGCGCACTTTTGCCTCACTTTCTATCGCTTAGTGAGCGATCTACCCATTGACCTCCATAGCACAAAGGTATTTTAAATTCCAGTGAAAATCCTGACCTAGTTCTAAGATGTTCGATTAATCTGCCTAATACAGGAGACATGAAAGTACCTTTTTTCAAGCACTTTTAGGATACTGTTAATTATAAAAGAAACTCTACGTCGATCGCTGGTACTAGGTGGCGATAGATTCCCATCCATTGGGTGAAATTAAAGTAATAAACGGTCAGTTGTAGCATTCAACTTCAGTGCTTGTTCCAAAGATATTCTCTCAGATGACGGTACTACCATTGCCTAACCTAATGTCATTTCATGAGTTTTGACAAGGAATTCCATAGTTGTTAATCTCAGAAGACGAGGCGGGAAGTGTATACTGACTACAATTGATGATCACAGTGGCCTCGTAGTTACCCGTCAATTTGAAGGTGTTCTTGCCAAAGGAGAGTTTATGGCATCTTTAAATACACAAAGTTCATGTTATAGAAAAAGTGTGAAAGATCTCTTTCATTACAATAGTACAGGTTCGTAGTCAAGTTGTTGTTGGTCAGTTGGGGGGGGGGGGGGGAAGTTGGCTCAGCAAGCCTCCCTGTGTGTAGAGAAGCCTTAATTGTTGATTAAATGGACATCAACTGTACATCGACATACATTGAACAGTCGCACATGCCATGGTGAATGCAAATGCAGCGGTGGATTTGTGTTTAACACAGTGAATGCTGCATCTTATACTCGGATCGCGCAACACTCATAGGCTCCAACGCATTCACTCCCTCTCCCACTCTAGCTAAGGTTTGGGGTAAGTAGATACCGGGACGAGAGAGCGCAGCCTACTGCATTCACAGACTAGCGGGTGTATGTGACTCGAAGTGGGATCGGATAGAGACATTGTGGAATAATAATGAGGCGCTTTTTGGGTGGCATTATGAATTCGGCTACTCTTTGGAATCTCTTTGTTTCTGTCGGCTATATAATATGGCCAACCGGCTAGAATGCGACGAATGGCTAACATATAACCGGTGTCAGCAGTAATCAAAGGTACGTAAAGTGTCGAATGACTTTTAACACCAAACAGGATTGACACCCAATGGCAGACAGTAACCACTGATGATGGTGACAATGGAATATTGCTGTGCTTGTGGGAGGTTATGCATACCAAATCTTGAATGCATAGATATGGGTTTACATTTAATACTTTGTAGTTTCCTCAATTTAAAATCACATTAACTGATGAGTGGTTAAACTGCTGTGAAATTGGTCTTTAACGTAAAGCGGTGCAATGATTTTGCCTCACCTTTCTCATGAAATAGCATTACTCTTCGTGTCCGTCTCCTGGCCAATCATTAGGGAGGTCGAAATATTGGGGTCCTGGGGTCAGAGTAATTTCCTGACACTTTTTATATTGCGAAATCTAACTTAGCAGCCCTAAGAGGCATGTATGCAGAAAAGGGTGGGAGAAGCGTTTCAAGATTTGGGAGTATTTTACTAAAGGAAAACTTGAAATCTGAGTTTGATGCCTCGGATTTAGTTTCTTGGGCTCACATTCCATATTATGGAATGACTGGATAGCCACTACACACCTCGAGGTCGGTTTCATAACCTTAACTTGGATTTATTTTTCTGAGGGCTTTTTCGCTTCATAAATATCTTTTCCAGGTAAAACTTTGTGCATGGCATCTAAATGTCTTTAGGGTAATATTTGAGCCCGCTTTAAGGTTTAGGACAGGAAAAATGCTTATTTTTGAATACTATAGAAATTCACCACACTTGGTTTAAATTCACCCTTTAATAACATGAAAACACTACTATTGTAACCTTTCTAGTAAGGATTGCATTTTTATGATTCCGAATAGTAAAAAAACGAGTTAATCTTGTACATTTCTATTATGAAAGCAATCGCGGATCCCACAGGCATTTACCTGCTTGACTAAAAGGATGTTGAGCCAGTTTCAGTAAAGAGAAGTCTAGAATTGGAACGTTCAATCTGGGTTTACGCCAACGTGATTAAGGTGATTGGTAAGTGGTTATTATTCCATCTATATGCTAGAACTTTGCAGGAACTTCTCAACATCATCTGCACCAAGTTCAAATATTTTCTTAGAAATGAAGAGTGATTACGCAATGTGGGTGGCGAAAGCATTCCCTCCGAATTGAGAAAAGTGACAATGACAAAACGACATTTCTTCCTACCTCACCTCACGATCCGGTCCTTAGGGGTCTCGTGCAATTCGATCTTCACGCCTGCCGTGTAGAATTTTACCTATATCATCTGGGCTACTAATCTTCCGAAGTTTCCCCGTGTTAATGCTATTACTTACATCCAGACTCGCGTATGCCCCAACATCCTCGAAGGTAACTTAAATGGCCGCAAGCAACTACTTCAACAGGCTCATACCTGTTGATAACAGATTTTCAACAACTGTCTAAATCATGAAAAAAAAACTTATGAGTGTCTTCTAGTGGAGGGGTTGAGTTAAATACTGAGAAGTAATGTGGTAGTTGAGTGCTTTGGTAGATCCCACCTATTTCGGTTAGTAAACAATGTCGAGAGCCTGAAACAAACTGAATTGGGGTCAAACAATTCCACCATTAAGTAGACCCAAGGATGTTAGAGCCCCACATCCGCATACCGCCGCCTCTTTCGCGACCCACCACAGAGGCGTCGAGTCGGCGTTGATCAGCGCTTAAGTTCTTGACACAGAGTAAAGTACCTTTGTCAGTTTGTAGGCAGAGAATGGCATCGGCATGTTTCCACTTGAACAACTTGGCGCCATTTATCTCAAGGTGTATCAGTACCACTTGCCGTGACGAATTTAATCTACGCGCAGCGGATCCAAGAGACCACTTAAAGCTGCACATCAGATCGAAATCGAGCACTTTGATTGGTCATCCATATTTGGAACGAGTGTAGGGGCTTTCCTGCACCATCAACCGTCAGCACGTCAAGTTGATGTGGTTGCGGCCTCTACGAGTAGTCACGATGTAAGTGATCAAGGGGTAAACAGACAATTAGGGGGCCTTTAATTTGAGCGCCAAATTGTCACTAGACCTGGTGTACAAAGCTTCCCTTCAGGCATATGCCCTACTACTATTCAGCGTCATTTATAAAATTGACATTTAAGCACCAGCAATCTCTTAGAATGTGGAGTTTGTTTAGGGGCAACCAGTACCCCCGCATTAACACCCCAGTTTGAATTTCATCTTGTGCAAGGCAAGTTTTATGGGCTAGTAACGCCACTCATTGGCACAAAACAAACTTCCCCACTGTTTTAGCAGTCCTGCATTAAAAAAACTTTTCTTCTTTTATTGATAGCACAACTGTGTATTCCCATTCCAAATTCTCATCTTTTATCCGTCGATGTGAAAATCGGTTTTATGAGACCCACCAGCTAATTATTTGTGATTTATATTCCCTGGATTTTTAGATAACAATTGCATTTTGGGCTACATGAAGCTTTTGATTTTGATTACCATTAAAGGTAATAAAAACAGGAATCTCCACCGTTTTTTTAAGACAAGAATATCTACCTTAGAAGTTGTGTTTTACTTCTACCTTCAAGGAGGAACCGACGTGTTTTTGGACATGGTATTTACCAATGAAGTCCAGAGAAAAATTACATCAAATAGTAATCTTTTGGATGACATCGTGAACCAGGCTGCAGTTTGCATTCTGGCGACAATTTTTTAGAAAGGTTTCAAGTAGCCGACACACTTGTATGGCGTTTTGATACCGGTTCTCTCGCTCCCTAGACCCACTTATTTCAACATTCCTTCGAAACATTTGGCGAAAGCTGACGGCGTGAAAAGACCTCGGGCTAAAGACTACGCCCTGTTTGGCAAAACAGCGCCAAGCCACAAAGCCTCGTGACGCCTCTCGGAAGTTAGTCGAATTTGCAAGTTAAAAAAGGCTAGCTAATCAAGGTGACCCACCTCTGCTATCCACCAAATAGTAAGTGATTAGGTGACTAATCAAAATATCTTCGGGTAAGGATTATTGCGAATCTACAGCCATGCTATTCTACACCAATATTACAAAAAAATATAAAGGATTTTTAGTTCTAGCTTTGTTACTAGTTTCCTAGCATTAAAATATCGCGCTATATCGATGTTTGGATCACTGCTTATAATTAGTCCTTTTCTACACAAAAAGATATCTACTTTGCTTCATTTATGTAGGTTCCGTATAACATGGGTCTGAACTTACATGTGCCTATAAGTTGAAGACCAAATTTGGGTTAATTAAAAAGCTAGGCCTTTTTCAATTCCTGTAGTTGCGTGAGTGCACTAAATGACATTTCATGTCTAACAAATTGCATTGCAACTTCAAATCTTTGTGTAAAATCTACTCACAAAATACATAATTGCTAACCCTATTCTAAAACTAGTTCAAATGACTGAACATTCTTTCCCTAAAACATCCATTCGTACTCCATCCTTGCATCAATACCCAATCCTGACAATTCGAATTGTTCTTGATGCTCCGACTAATGTTGGTGTCCCCTATTCTTCCATTTTGGTGTAAATTTTTCCCACAAAATGTTGCTTTGTAGTTGGTCGCAAAAAAAGGTTCCATGAGAAATGAGGATCCGTTCCTGTTGCCATGGCTAGCGGATTCTAACTGCTCTTTCTACCACCATGTGTGCACTGCATGCATTTATGTTTTTTGAATAGGATTACATAAACGTTTTTCCCATGTGCTTAGTAATACTTAAAATACTAAAATAGAGTCATGAACACAGCAGTGACCCGGTGTGATTATGGTGGTATCTGGGACATTCGGGTTATGTTTATGCCAATGCAATAAAATCACTGCCGCAAGGCGTGTTTGTGATCTTGCAGTACGCGTCTGCGGACGGTCTACCGGTCTCACAGTACGAATTTTCGTTGAACAGGGACACTTTAGTGATCATTAAGAAACAAACTTACTCCCGCTTGCATGCCTAAGCGCTTACCACTAAGGCGAATTACGTCCTTTATTGATCGGGTGATTAATCGATTGCAGGTGACTCATTTGGTAGATACACTAGGACGAACGACAGCGACATTAATAAATGATCAATAATTAGTATTGATTTATCGATCTAGCGTTGCATTTATTGCACTCGTAATTGGGAAGGGTTAGTTTTTCTTCAACACCCAGCAGTGCGATTTTGAGAAAAATACTCAACAAACATTTAAAGAAGCTGCCCAAATTTTTCAATGAGAAAACAAGATTTTAGTGTTTGTAAAGAACAAAAATAAAACCTTAAATTAACTTTGTGGACCTTTAAAAAGGAACACCAGACTTGAGGTTAATGGCTCTGATCAGGGTGATTCTCATGAAAAAGCAAAAAATGAATCATTAAAAACTGATGCCTACGGGTAGCTCAAACATTGAGGGATGCCAATCTGCATTCAAATTTTTGGGGTGTGTATTCAGGTATTTGGCAAGAGTACTTATCCGGTGTTGAAGGAGGGGCTGAGGTAAAAACCTGAATAGCATCGGTGAACAGTGCGGGCGTAGCTATTTCAATCTACGTGGACTTGAGTAGTGACGGAAAGATTATGTGCTGGTTATAAGGTCTTTGCTTTCCTCTTTATGGGCACTGTAAAAAGGTAGGTTTTAAAACACTTCCATGAAGGCTTGAACGTCTTTGACTTAAAAACGTGAAAGATAGTGCTTTCTCAACCCCAATGGGAATCCTCCTCTTTTTTGAATCATGTTTTTATCTTTGCATGTGAATTCCGGAACAAAAAACGTGCAACCCTATCCAAACTGAAAACCCATCAGAAATTAATGTTCGAATTATACCATGTCAGTAGCCCTTAGCCCTTCTGTACATCGACAATGCATATTCTGCTCGGGTATTATGTCCTTTTTCGTCTTCAAGGCAATCTAAGGGCGGTGCAACGGTACAGTAATGAAAATGAATAGCATTTCTGCATAATTCGTTGTCGATATTTCCAGTGTGGTAACACGAAAAATGTACATTTTTTTAAAATCATTATCCGACCTACATACATCACTTTGAGCCTCTTGGGAGGAAAACTAAGTCATGCCTCATCGAGGGCAGTAAAAGAATTCAAGAAAAAGAGATTAGATATTTGGCACCGGAGACTAGGTCTCGAGAAACACTCCGTCAACCTAATGATGATAATCTCAGATTTGGTGTTCTATTTATTTATTTTCTTTGAGTATCAATGACAGAAGGAGGATAAAAACAAGACATCACCCAGAGTACTGAGTGAAAGTAGAGGATAAAAAGGGAAAGCTCTTACTTACAAAATGGGCAAATGACTATAAAATACGTATCAGCTGCATGCAAAATATTACTGGAAAAGTCTTTCATGCATTCGATTATGACTAACACATATATGGTAGATTTTAATAATTAGGTTGAATTTTCCATAAGAGCTTGATGCGAAAATTTATCAGCGCTTTCAACATACCCAGTGTAAATTGTAGCAGTCGTTTGTTGTTTGTGCAATTTATTGGGTGATTTTTCCAACACTTTGTAACAACTTTACTTTTACCGGTTTCGGTATGAATTCAAGAGGGCATGTTACGGTGTTTGATACATACCCCTGATCCAACTTCTGGCTGCTCTATATTCACGCATGGCCACACCCACCGTTAAGAAGTAAACCACAAACAGTATTGGATATGCACAAATTAAAAAGCACTCGCATTACAGATAAATTGTGTAGGACAAAAGCAGCAGAATCTGGCATGTTTAACATCGCAAACTCTTGATCTTCCGCCTAACGGTTTATTACGACTTCGAGAAAGACTCAGGATGCCAAAATGGTAGTGACGGCAAGCAATCCCTATCCAAAGGCAAACTCCTCATTTCCATAGTTAATGATCTAGTTTTGGCTAGAAAACTACTAAGGGGAAGGTTGAAAAAGGCATGCATCCCTGCTAATTTTCTCAATCTTGTATTCTGCAATAAGCTTATCAATAACATGGGCGACGCTAAAGTTAAACTATTTAAAAAGTTTGTTGTGGAGTTTTATACGGTGCCTAGAGGAAGATGTTAAATGCATGAGTAAGCTACAACACCACGTCGCTTTTAGCTGAGCAAAAGCCACATAAACGGGCGGGCAGCACTGGAATGAAGGCGAGGTTGATTGAGGAACAGATATGGAATACTAACTAAATAAAACTACTTGGATTTCGGTTTTATCGGGCGGCAATGCCTTTAGGCTGATATTCCTAAGCCAACAATGTAGAGGGAGGGAGGGGGCGGGGGCTCCGTCTAGTCGCGAGCAGTCCAGAGTCAGTAAGTCGGCTCTACTCAAGGGCATTACACACACAGGCAAAGCTTTGCATATAATGGAGTGTAGAGCTGCATCTATGGAGTTAGAACGAATATCTCACCTCAGTCAAACCACAATGGCTAGAGATTCTGATTCGTAAGAGGTTTATAAATCACCAACTATATTGTGGTCGACACAGGAGAGTAATATAGGGGGTCGTTAAGGGCGGCAATCAAAAGAAGTAGGGACAGCTTGATTGACTTCACAAGACTCAGGGTCTAAAGAGGTTGAATTTCCGCTCGACTGTATGGTCCTCCGGCCCTGCCTGTATCCTCTCATCTCTTCAGTTCATTAAGTATAACTAATTCCTAGTATTAATATGGTCTATTACAGATTCGAAAATGACTTACTGGTTGTTAATCCGTGGATAAGTGAGCGTTATTTTGGATGCGAGTCACGTTTTCAGAGTTTGTGGACATTGGGGATGATGGCGGATTCCATCATATTCAACGCATTTCGCCCTCGAAAGCGACATCTGATAATAGCCTCACCAATGAGTCAAATCGTGCTGCGATTACAGTGCATAAACATTTTTTTTCGTGTGACTCTGTAGCTGCCAATTAAAGCAGAAAATCGGTGCCATGCTGGTACACTTGTACATACATTTATTTAATCAACTTCATCAAGTTCCTGGGAGTGACACAAAGACTTATGATATCACTTTTACACACCAGGTAGAAAATCGGGAACATTAAGTTATCTAATATTTGTTTTTAAAAATAGGCGTTGGTGTTAGCTATTAATCCTAAAGCTTCAGAAGACAATGCATTTGTGCGAATGGTTAGGTAATTTAGTCAAGAGGCGAAATTACAACTAATTTTTGGCAAAAATCTTTTGCAAGTTGGTAAACCTGTCTCCTATTCTATTATGCTGACTTGTTTGTCTTCGTAAAGGAGCGTTTGAGGTCACTCCTGATTCATCAAGCATGATGAAGGTCTACGAAAGGATTGATAGACTCTCAAGGCTCCCCGGCACTTTGCAGGAGTATGAAGACCTTTACATCATGCTTCGGAATTTATCGCGTAGTGAACTCGAAGCTGCAGTGTCAAAACACAACCTCCTGGATATCTTTGGTCACATTGATCTGGGCAACAAGTTCGATGTTCTGCTTATAATATTAAAGTGATTTTTCTGAGGTAGCCTTGAATATAGCTGAGGTCGTCTTTTCAACGTTTCGTCTGACTGAATTTTCGCGTTCCCACGAAACTGAGTTGTTAATGTCGATAACGTCCAGAAATATTCCCCTCAGGGATTTTGTTATTGCGAGGGTGCGCTCTTCTCCTCACTTTAATTTTTAGCTAGTAGATGGTGTTGAAAATTCACCCCCAGAAGATATAGATATGCCCATGAAAATCCTACTAGAGATAAGTAAGATAGCTACTACAGAGGAAATCACTACGGCGTCGTCCGCTCGTGCATTTCTAATGGCTTTTGGTACTCAGAACATAGTTTCTAACACGTCTTCTAGGTATAAACTATCCCGAAGGAGTAAAGACACTTCTAAAGGACCCGTCCCTGAGGAGTTACTTTGAATCACTTACTGGTGATGAGGAGGTTATTCGGTTGTCGGAGGTAATGTCCAATGTTTTGAATTCAGTTGCGTAGATTTTTGCATACATTGCTTCCCAACAGAAGGGAACTTTCATAGAGATGATAGATTGCTCGGTGTTTGATCGCTTAATTTCTGTCCTCAAAAAAGATGACCCTCTGCTACAACTTAACACCTTGGCTGTTCTAAAGTTGTTACTCACTTTTCCTGATGGTCGAGCATTTCTAAAATCACGCGGAGCTGTCGCACACCTGTTTTCTAGCCTCCAAACCTTGAAAGAAAACCCATTACATGATATTCTCCTTCCTGGTGGGTCTGTCTTCCTTCTCTCACAGCTACTTAGGATACCTCAGTTTCTTTGCAACACTGGCCGAGGAAGAACCGATCGATTTTCTCACAAATCCAATTTACAGGCAACCCCTTGTCAGCTGCCTTGCAAGCTACCTCACCACCTCTGACCCAACCATTACTGTAGCTGTCACAGAAACGGTTGCACAAATTTGCAGGACCACGGATGGGAAAAGAGCTCTCGCTGCTTACCTAGGCAAGACTCCAGCATTCCTATTTACTAATTTAAACTGATGGTGATTAGGATGCAACTTCCTTGCTCTGTAGAACCAGGTGCGTGTCTCACTCCGCTGCTTTCAAAGGCCGCCTCCGTAATGCTAAACGCATCAGCAAGCACCCTCCCCAGAATCCTTCTTGCTCTAGCGGATATTTTGAGTCTACCTAACGTGGATGCTGTCTCCGCACTGATACCAATTTCTGAATTAACCTACCAATGGTTCAATCTCATCAGTGCTCCATCACCACCCACTCGTCTTCTCGGCCGTATTTGGGAAATAGCCAGGCAACCTTTCAAGGAAGTCCGCTTGGCTGCTCTGAACTTCCTGCGCGCCATAGCAACCGAGGTAAGATGCTTTTGATTATGATGGCCCTTAAGCCATGGGGAGTTGCGTTATTTGCACAGGTATCTGGCTTTCTGGAGTATCTCTTCAATCCCACTACGGAGGTGGGCACAGCTGTGGACGGCTCTAGCTTGCAGCCGGAAAAATTTAAAATCATCGAACAGTGTGACCTGACCCAGGGGCGCTGGAAAGGTTATGTCACGCAATGGACTCTGCTAGATGACGAGACAGCCGCGAAGTTAAAAAAGCGTGTCAAGGACGGAGTGTGGGGACATACGCGAGCCCAGGCTGCAGTAGCCATGGAGAATGAGTAGGGAATGCCTTTTTACAAAATCATTCTCAATAAAGTGATGATTCCTCCTTAATAGAGTTTTCATGTACGTCAAGTAACCAAATACATACAAGGTGGAGCTTATTCGTAGTCGAAATCATCTAGCATGCCGTTGTATTCCTGAACTTTCTTCTTAATTTTGGAGCCAGGAGCCCATGTGACGTAGTCTTCCATAGGCCTAAAAGGATGGAAATTTAGGAGTCAGATAAAAATCTACGAACAAGACGACTGAACAATAATACGGGAGTGGGATTTATTAAAAACACATCTCCCACACCCTCCCGTGAATTATTGGCTATCACTTTGGGGGAAGCTCAACAGAATCGTGGGCGGGTGGTAATTAGGAAGAAACTGGCCCATAGAATACAGAATAGCGGTGACGTGAGGAACGCCTGCACGCGAAGACATACCGGGTTACGAGAAATGCGGGGTCGCGGATGGTGTCTGGACCGACTCTGACGTGCCCCTGCTCAATAAAAGTTACAGCAGCTTTGAGGGTTTCAGCCATGTGCGCGCGGACCATCACGACCGGAAGTCGTCTTCTGCAAAACGACGACGCGCTAACTTTAGAAGCCAGCATTAATGATGATTTTGTTGGGACCAGGCCAAGATTGTGCCTAAAAGGGGCGTAAACCAGACCTTTACATACAATTTATTCAAAAGCATGTTGGTCATTTCTGCTCGCCATGGGTCCTTTCCGTCAGTATCCTTCAGCTTATCTGCTATTTCGCGTATGTGCCTTGACAGCTTGTTATATCTAACTGTGCGTAAAAGTTGGAAAGATGCGCATACAATGTGTAATCTTCGCGTTTTTGAATGTAAAATCTCTTGACTACCTTTAGTTCATGAAGATTGTTGTCTGCAGACCAATTGATGAAATCGAACTTCTTCAGAAGTTTCTTCTCGTGGTGTCTAAGCTTTCGCACCATGGCTTTCAAAGTGACCGGTTCCGATAGTACTAATATAAAATATGTAAAATAGGGGAAGACTTGGGATAATTAAACATTTAAAGCAGCAACGTTTTAAAAAGGCTTTCGAAAAAAAACTTTACTTAGGCTTCCAATGCTTTTACTGTTTCGGAGTGTTAGTGAAAACTAGTTATAGAATTTTTGCTTTAAAATTTGTTTCAGCCATTCTTGAGTGCCAATTCGCTTGGTTAAACATCATGTAAGAGTTTCAGTGCAATGCTGCTATGACGCATGGGAGGCCCGATTCCAATCGCGGAGCTAGTTTGAGGAAGAATAAACAGTAGAATTCTCAGCTTCCTTTGCTCTTCCAGAGTTCTGCCTTCAGCAGCAAACGTTGGATCTGCAATGAACCTAAATTTTGGTCGATAGGAAGTTGTCTACTATACTCTTGGTGAGCGGAACACCGCCGAGGTTTGTAATTAGCCATATAAAAATATGTGTAATACGATGGTGGTTTATTCCTCGGCATGGGTGAGGTGTCACTTTTGTACTTTGAATTAGTCTTCTTGTATTTCGCTGGGTGGGCTGGCCTTCGGGCCGTGCCAATAGACCAAACACCTCTGTACTATATGTATATTCTGACCGAGTATTGTCTTCTTTCGTCTTCAGGGAAGTCTCGGGACGCTACATATGCGTAGCGTTTGACTACGCCTCTTGTTGGTTAGTGTTCATCCCCTCGTACCACAGGGCTTTTGCTAAGTCCAGCCAAGCTGGTAGCTGGTGAATGTGAAAAGATCAGACCAACAGGGAGAAAATTAAGACGTAAAGTTTAAAAAGAGTATTAAAGAAAGTTAGATCTGCCAAAGCATCATCAAAAGAAGTCTATTGATAGGCATTATTCAAGTCAAATGTAGAGAGGGAATCTGAAATGTACAATCATCCCAACATCGTTGCGGTAATAGGACAACCACCACAAATCTGATGAGTCTTACCATTCACATTTGCGAGGAGTCGCATGTGGTGTTACCCGGACTGATGCCTAAAGTGGTGTGAGCATTCCCTTCCTTGCTAGGTAATCCAACGCTTTCTAAGTGCACTCATCCCCTTCCGAATGGAGTAACGCACCTATTCATCCATAAATGCTGGAAAACCTTTAATATCGAGCAATGGTAGCTCAATTTCCACCCCTGTCAGATGCCTTTCAGCAGCAATACAATAACTGGGGAAGCTCCGTCTGAATATCGGTGGAAAATGTTGAGATAGGAATGCTCCAAACTCTCATACCTCTCAAACCAATTCTGGGGGCCTTATAGATGACCGAAGACTGACGTCTACTAGGTTTAAGATGGACATCAGCAATCATTTGTTGGAAGTGCAGAATCATCAGCGAGTGTCTTGTAATGCCTCTCACATAAGCATCAGGCATCTACGCGAAGTTTAGGGCTTCTAAGGAAAGCACGGCAAACAAGGGGTTCAGCGCTGCCTGTGTTCACAAGGGAATACCATTTTCGCACTGTCGACCGGACAAGATGTCGTAATGTAGCTGGATGGACAGATAGGAACGAAAATACGAGAGAGTACGAAGGTTAAGTTGTTTAAGCTGTTTGATGAATCGGGGATACCCCTGTTAACCACACTCATGACATTTTGTATTTTAAACCGACTCACCAGAGGCGGATAACTTAAACTGCACAACTCATCGTTGTCCCATCGCCATGGCATTTAAATGTGCTACCTGGATGTCAATGGGACGTAAAGTAGGTTGTCACACTCTTGAATTACCTAACGTGTTGGTCTCCTAGCCTTTTTGAGCTGGTTTAGTTTAGAATCCACGTCTCAACTGTCCCAAAATTGTGATACTACCCACACGGCGTCCAATGGATTGAAATTTATGATGTGTTACCGACAAGACCTCTTGTTGAAGTTCCGATAAATCTACCGGCAACTGGTCACCGAAATTGCAACAGGCCGCTTCTATTTGAAATTGAAAAGTGAAGTTTCTGATAGGTCTGCTCATTTGACTTCCTTGATGCGCACAGACTGTTCATGGCCCATTGGATTTCCCTCGGATTTTCACACAGGTGATACTGGCTATTCTAGAAACGGTAGATCATTCACCGGTGCGTCAGCATCTTATCAGGCCCCCCATAAAGAAGCGAGCTATCTGCCTTGCCACCTTTAGGTCCTTACGAGCCGCCCTCAAATCTCGAAACGTTTAAGATCAAAGAAGGCAAAATGAACAGTATAGGTGAACACTTGTAATAGCATGATCCAAGTTCTCCTAGACGCACGACGAATTCCTTTCTTCCAAAGTTAAACAAGGAGTTGTTCCTGTCGCCTTGATCCCATGGATTCCCTCGCATAAGGTGCACTCTTGCTCATCATAAGGCGAGACAACTCCTCACTGAAGTAGCGGTAGAGCACGGTAATTGCGCGTGGAGAGCCCGTTACCATGGCAGTGTCATCCTCTTCCTCTTCGTCCTCCTCGGTACCTGCGGCCCCCAGGCTGCTATTGCTCCCGTTGGTGCCACCAAACACCGTACCACTCACTTGCGTGGAGACGCGACTAGAGGAGAAGACGGCAGATGTAGAGAGATCCTGTCGGCTGCTTCGTGGCGTCGCTACTAACGAAGCTTCCGGGTAGAGGGGGATTTTTAAGTTCCTATGTTGACCTTTGATCATCATCTCGTCAACCCAAATAATGAGAAGGCGGTAGAGGAAGCGCAATTGGGACTAAAAGCGATGAAAATGGAGAACTTTTGTGCCTCCACTTGATTCTGCAGGAGTCACTGTAACAAAGGGATTCATAAGCCATGAGGTTGCATGCCGCGTGACAGAAAACTGACAATATAGTATAGCTAGAAAGTTAAGCACGCATGTAATGCTAATTGAAAGGAAAATGGAAAAGAGGACAAAAATGAAACACGGATATTTATGGTAACCTAATTTGATTCACGTCAGCATCGTTCGTACCTTAGTCCCATGTTTGGTTTCCCATTCTACAACCTGGTCACGTGGAAGATTTGAGTTAGGGCTGAAGTAGTGGACCACGGATGAGCTGGAAGTATGGACAGTTGAAAAGGAAATGCTCTGAATTTTGTATAGATGAATGTTATGACTTTATGCAGTTGGTATTTGAACAGTATTTGAGATTCTAGAATAACTTGGTAAAGCAAAGCAGCCAGACATACAGTTGCGTCTCACTGTGAAATAATCAGGTAAGGGACCGGAAGTGAAGCCTCCTCAAAGCCTACTTTTTTTCCGCTTTTAATGCTGTATAACTGTATAGCAGTAAAACATTGTATTCCTCCTTATAATAAAAAGACTTTGTTTCTTTTCCTGATCAGAGACACCATCGAAGTCCGATTGTTCGAGCTGCCTACCTCTCGAGGAGCTTAGTGCGTATGAGTTAAGTGGATGGGTAATTTAGTGGGGCTGAGCCGGTGACAAAAGGTTGGGTAGGTTATTTATTTTCTAAATTTGCTCGTGTTTGTATTCTTCGTCAACTGTCACACCATAGGGATTTTAGGCATGATTGTGCTGGGGATGCTTCCTAGTAGACAGACTCTAAGCCGCTGCGATTTCGTTCAATTCTCTCGTACTAGTGGTTACGATAATATCAAGGCCAATCAAATACCACAAGTACGCAATACTAGAACCGCCTCGTGTCGCCAGCATTCCGCATCATTTAGCAAGCAGTCGGAAAGTAGAAGCTTACCCAATACACGTCGACAAATGAAGACGCTCATATGGATGTCCGATTACTCAGGCTAGGGGACCGACAAATTCCTAAAGCTCGATCGCCTAGACAACAGATTATAAAAGAATGAGTAACTGGATGCTACCTCGTGCCGGAATCCATAGGTCTTCATCGACTCATAGATCACAGCCCCCAGGGCTTTAGACTACTGTCGCCGTCTGTAGTTTCACACCTGGCTCGCCGCAAGCTGCACGAATTAACCACTGTAATATTTTAACTGAAACAACCAGGATTATTCCACTATTTTAAGAAACCCCAATTTTAAGCAAACGCAGAGTGAAGTGATGCTTTGTCGAGAAGTGGGAGAGGCATAACAGACTAAAGCGCTCAAAACCTGATAACTTTAAAAAAAGACAAGGTGAGGAGGAGAAGAGGACGTTGCATGCGTGACTCACCACAGAGGCGACTGCAGCGCGGCGACGTAGTTTCAGAGACTTAAGGGTGTGAAAGAGGTCGACAAAGCGGTCTCGGTCCAGACATTCGATGAGAAGGTGAGCGGCGAGAAAGAGACCGCTACGCGTCGCTCCGTCAGCGCAGAGCACTACCGCGGGGCCGATTCCACGCGCCGCCGCAAACGTCTCTATTGCCTGTAGCATCGCCCTCCGAGGTGGTACCTATCGAATTACAGACATTTGATTCAAAGTTAACGGAATTGGACGTTTAGGTGTCCTACTACTATTTAATTCCATCTTACGATGTAGATAAACAGATACAGGCTTTCACAATTGCCCTGAACACCTAACCATATTTAAAAATCATCTTTTTATCAGATTTGTAAAGTTTATCTAGAAAATCTTGCTGAATTTCTTCTCAACTAACAATTTATCCTCCTGATTGATCCAGCTCTGCACAGGCTGCTAAACAAAGTAACCATCACGATCCCACCTATAACTACAACACATGCTCAATATTCCCTCCTAGCTATTCGTATCTAGCCTTGAGTTTACGGTTAATTTAACCATTTTTTTTGACCCGTTTAAAACTGTTGAACAAGAGGATTACCACGAGAGGTTACCATTAAGGTGAGATCGTACACCGCAGCGCTTCTATAAATAATCTCTACTAGAATGCAGGCTTCTCACAAATTCTGCTCAAAACTGGGTAGCAGATATCGTAGGACTTCCGTGAATATAATAAAGGGACTTGTAAAAATCATCTCATTTACTGACATGTATTAAGACTTGTAAAGTACGTCGGTTGACTCATCACGTCATCGACTGTAGCGAGAAAAACACGTCGCAGACGAATTCGCGATCCAGGAGGCATGTAGTAATGACTCCCTGTAGGAAGCTCATCACGATCCTCAGTGAAAATACAACTTTTAGAAAGCAAAACACCCGTACAATGATGCATGTCTGCAAACGTTTCTATCTCTCGACTGATTACACTCCACTGGAGAGCTTTTGATGGTCAAAGCGGCTAAAATGACCACAAGGAGCGCTGCAAAGTATGCTTTACTTTTGAGCCGGTTAGCGATCAACTTTCTGGATCTTCTAAGAAAAACCATCTTCAGAGTCGAAGAAAAAAGCAAACCTCTATAAGTTAGCCGACGCTAAATTGTCCGACCTTTTAGAGCAATCTGACACGTAAGGTCTCTTGCCAAAATGTTTAATCTTAAAAGCATTTATAACCATAATATTTTTCTTGCCTACCTTAATAGCACGACAAAACGTGCGAAGTTACCCTTAGTTATCATATAAAAGCTGAAATAAAGACGTTAAAATCCTTTTTTGAATTACAGATTGCAGACCTGGTTACCCTGCCTCCAGTGCGCCTTGAAGTGTAATATGTTCACTGTGCGGAACTCAGCTCTTCGTGGAGCTGAAATGTGCTGCTGTTGTTGCGGTAGGAGTCGTCGAATAATGATGCGCCGCTTGAAGAGACACCCAGTGGCTCTTCTACAATCACTCTGATGCTGCTGTTGGCGCCGACGCCGACGATTACGCCTGGGTGACAGAGCTAAGGAAGGTGGAGGAAGAGACTCCAACCGACCCACCTGCGCCAACTGGAACTCGGCGAGGTGGAACCAGGCTCCAGTGTCACGTGGCACCGCCATCTCACCCTCGCTATCCACCACGCCGCCGACATCGAGCACGCGAGTGAAGGCAGTAGCAGTGGTGCTATTGTAGGTGCCCAATAGGGCCTCCTCTTCCATGTCACCCGCAGCACCACCGATGTATGGAGGCCAAAATGGAAACGCGTCGCTATCTGCTTCGTAGCACGAGGGCTCCATGTCCACCACACAGGAGATCTGCATTGAAGAAGGAAGCAGACATATGATTAAAATGATGTTTATGGGGTACAACGGGAAACTATCAGATTTACTTCTTGTCTAGCGTTTGGATGTGGCAGTACTTTGTGTCGTTTCAAGCAGCAGACTAACCATTGAGAGGTTTGAGCATAACACTTGAAATTAGGTTAGCAACTTTTTACGAATAATAATTTGTCCATGCAGTCCATTAGGGTCTATATTGTTTGTACGGAGTTATTTCTTTTTTCTGACTCTTCTACATGCTTACCCGTGTCGCACAACGTTTTCACAGCTACCATGAACGGTACATTGGTGTCAAGATGATGAATTGACCTACCTAGCGTTCTGAGAAAGCTTGTATCCAAATGGACCAACTAAGCGCCACCCAAAAAATAATAAAGAAGGGCATTTGCTGCAAAGCGATGGAACTGCGGGGATTTACAACACAAGACTGTCAAAACCACAACACTTGGAAACGGAAAAAATGAGGCTAGGTGATACAACACAATTATGCAACACAGTGGGGTATATCGTCAAGCGACGAAAAAAGTACGTGGAACCATTTGACAATGAAGAAGGAAAATGAGAGTTTGGAAACCATCTAGTTCCACTCTGCATACTTAACAGCACCAATAGAGAATAACTGAAAAAATGAAAGGAAACCTTGCAAGTGGAGTGTAATAAGAAGGCCGCACCCTATGTTGGAAGACGAGACGCCAGAAAGCCGCCACGGCGGTGATAGGAGAGCGAGCAAGAATCACGTCCTCTTGTACCGTCAATCCGTCCACCCACACTGCGGCCAATTCGTTCTCGCCTTCACCGCTCGTAGTGGCGGAAGAGGGCAGTGACGGCGACGGCGTGTAGTTGTGCAGCAAGTACCACTGCTCCTGCAAGTACGTGAAGCCCGCTGTCACGTTCCGCTGGCTTAGCTAAAGGGCCAACAGTCATGAATAATTAACAAACCATAAATGCTTGTACGTCCATTCAGTTTGCTTGTGAGAACATGGTACAAAAGCAGAAGAAATAAGTAAATGAAGAGAAAGTGCGAGCACGACACCTTATAAACTTTAGCTAGAATGTCCCGAAGCAGCTCCTACATTCTTGAAATACTTAGTCAAGAAAAATTCATTAACCGAGGCTAAAGAATCTACAGAAACAGTTAAAAAGACGGCGAACATTTCACTTACTTAGATCATAGTCGAGAATAAATCTACTCAAGAACACCCCTGTGACAAAATTACAATCTAAGAGTAGACAATGGAAGAGATAAATGGGTTAGCAATTAATAAAGAGTAGCTGATCAGACCATTCTATTTGTGCGAAGCTTATAGCGTGTAAATTAAGATGCTCAACCAGTTAATTTCTCCGCCAAAACGAAGCTGGCCACTCAAATTGAGGAGGAAGAGGTGGGAGCACAAACGCACCGAAGCGAGGGCGGAGCGAATGTCAAGGTCAAGAAGAGCGTGTCCAGCAATGCCAGCCTCAAATAGGAGGTCATAGAGGAGGGCAAAGCGACGCGGCGAGGGTATCGCGCGTTGTCGCGCGCGTCGCAGCACCGCGCACGTCCGCACCACCGTAACCGCGTGCTCGTACATCAACTGTTGGAAGAGCGTGTCAAAGGCCACGAACACCGAAGAACGCGACACCCCTGTGAGGTGAGAGATGAAAAATGCCATTTAGCTATTTATCTTAATATTGGAACAGTAAAAGAAGCCGACTTCTCCCCTTTCACTTATTTGCTTAATTAAAGCAGCGGAATTAGTGCAGCTAACCATCCAAATTCCTTGCCCCATCGGCTGACTAAAAAGTGTCTCTGGGAAAGCGACCACTCTGATGGTTGATACTTTTTATATTCTCCTTGACTTTTTTTCATATGGTTACAGTCACCCATTGAAAGGAACTTATGCACGTGGGGCTGCATGAGTTACACGCTAGCCAAGAATAAAGCCTCTTGGCATGGCTATGGGCTTCAACACTTCATTTCGTAATATTATTTTGACTAACTCCGTCACAAAAAGCCTTCCAGACACATCTCTGGTATCAAATTTCCCGACCACACTGAATCATTTCGAGCAAAGGAATATTACTGCCATAATGCCAAGGTCCATTCTCGCCATCAATTTGTCGCTTATTTTCACTGAAGATGTATTACTGACAGTCTTTAAACTCGCTTACCGTCCTCACAGTGCACCAGGATGGGTCCATCCTCCAAGCGTGTGGCCATCTTCACATGGAAGTAGAAGTCAATAAAGGCAAGGTGATCGAATCCATCCACGAGGTCGTCTTCATTCTCGTTGTCGTAGACACGCCATCGGTGGTAATGGTACTGCGTCACACATTGCCTCGAGCCTCCTGTTGCTGACAGATCAGTAACGCGGAAGCGTCGCACGCTGAAGTGTGCGTATTCCACAGTATCCACCGCCTCAATCACCACGCTATCGTACTGACGGCGCTCGCTCCCACCTCCGCCTCCTCCTTCCACATTCCCCGGCTTCACGTAGAAAGGTTAAAAATAGGTGATAAATTCTAACATCGTCACAAGTGGCGAAGCAATGCACATACATGCATACAAACGGAAAAAAATACCCAATGAAGCCTAAACATACATCTTAGACGATGAGCAAACGCCTTTCCAGGTGGTAGTTGTTGATTTTAGTTACGTTTTCCTAGCACGAGCAGATACCAACAAAATGTGAACACGAGTGTTGACGATCCCCTTCACGATGTTTCGAAGGCGGCAATCCAAAAGTTCAAATTAGGCGAGGTGCTAGACCAAATAAGCCGCTAAAAATATAATTATCATAATTTTCGGCTATGTGAGTAGGTTGTCATTCACTACTGATTTTATGCCCTGAATACCGCCTCCAGTAGCCCCATGGTGTAAAAGATCCGTTCTTAAAGGCGTAAAGTTATTAAGCACAATGCGCTTGTAGTAGATGAGATATGGCAGGACTTTGAGCCTCCTCAGAAGTTGTAATAAGTTGTCCAAATATATAAGAAGATCCACCACTAGCATGAAGGGCGAAGGATGGAAGGTTGCAAGCCGTGTCGCCGCGAGCACAAAAAGAGTCCGTGTAGTTAAACGTATATAAAAACGGTACGAAGCCACGAATACGCTAGTGGATGCAAAGTAGGTATCCTGGTACTGGTGCAAAGTTGAGCTTTTTCAAATACATGTGGTTTCATGTAAGTCATAGGAGAGGTAACGTTAGACAAACTGGTGGCCTTGGTAAATGACTGCAAGTGAGATCTCCCTTTCTCCACCGCATTGGCTGCTTCGATTCTCGTTTGACATAAATAAGATGGACCGCCTGTTAACCAAAGTAACTTGTCTTCCTCCAGTTATTCGATCGCCATGACTTTAGTATAGAGTTTTGTCCCTTTTGCATATGCTTCCAGTCTGCTCGTCCTTCTCTGCATCAGTAATAATAACGTTTGGTACTATCGGTGGTGACTCAAGCGCTGTTTCCTCAATGTGTCTACCTAATCAAACGGACTGAAATACAAATAGTTTTTACAAAAGAAATACAAAGTAAGTTATTGAATATTTGTAAAGATGAATAAATACTTTGACTCCTGATGGACCCTGCTTCAACGGACAGGACTCACATCTGGCCAGTACTTTGTGCATTTCACCACTCCAGCCTCAATCTGGTTATCGAGGAGGACAATCTGGGCAACATTGCACTGGACCACCATGGTCCAGAAGTCACTCGCCGTCGCTGCGTTGAAGGGACTCTGAGCACTTATGTAAACGCGTCGACGCAGGTAGCTGTCCATATAGCTTGCGTTAATGTAGTCCGTCTGGCAGTCGCCCATTTCACAATGACGTCGCAGATGCACGCGGTTGTGGTCAAATGGGAGGGATTCAAGGCACCGATTCTTGCCCCGATTCACCGCTCGTCTTGCTTGAATCTGAGATAGGGCTTTGTTCACTGGCAGACTGTGTGACAAATAAGCAAACGAAGAGATTGCTCAGGGCATCAAACGATCAACATTGCGGCATTACTTATACCTAAAGAACTGCGTCCAAGTACAGCGGGTGTTCATGTTAAAGCGGGACACTCGGTTACACTGATAAAAAAATCCGACACAAAGTACCTTGTCAAATTTATGTGCTCATCTGAAACTGAACTGATATCTACAGCGTTTTGGCATGGTGGGACTTGCCGCTGTGGCTGATCCACCCCGAGGTACCCGAAAGAGCTTACTACTCAAAATAACTAATACTCGTGGATACGTTTCTACAGCTTCTCCCTTGTGCAATTTTATTGCAGGCTATACGTTGGTCGGACTTCCAAGACCAGGGTATTACATGCTGAATGTTCACGGGAATGACCGCTGCGCTGATAAACTGCAAACCATCACGACCCCCTATCGTTACTAACTTGTACACTGTCCAAATACCTTACTGCTGAGTGGCCAAGCATTCCATCAGTCTTCCGTCCTTAATATCTTTTGCAGAAGTTCATATTTTGGTTTGGTGTATTTGCTCACAAGAATCTCCGTTCATCACAACACGCTATCGCATTATCCTACCATCCTAAATGAGGATACTTAGAGACTGGCCCATAAAATGATCCTCGGGTCGTTGCAAAGGAGCACATCCCCCACTTGCCACTGTGTGTGGTATGGTAGTCTGTACGAGTTGCCAGTTGTAAGGGTTCCGAAGCTCCTATATGTTTCAAGATCGAGGTCACCAGACAGAGGAGAACCTCTCAGACCACCAATCGGCGTACAATGCATTCTACTTATAAGGAAAGAAAAATTCAAGGGCTCTAATCTGCATGTGAAAGTATTGCCATCTAGTCAGCCAGTAAGTCTATACACCTCAATTTGTTTCAGTGGTACGTCGTCGTCAAAACAACTGCCAAACTACCTATCTGGTCTCAGCTATCCAAGTCTTCCACGCGATGTATAAATCAGGTTCCTTTAATAAAAGCGTCTGCATGAATGTAGCCTACATTATTAGCAAAATATGGGCGTTGTGAAGAATATTGCACCCCGAGCTATGAAACCCGTCCAGCTGCTGTTAATTTGCCTGTAATTCGTGATGGATGCATCTGCTTCGCTCCAATGCTGCTGCTTCTAGCGCATCGTTGTTTACCATCCTTATCTCGACTCAGAACCACTGTAAATGTCGAAACTGGCTAGGCCTACATCGCTTCCGGACCCTGCAAGTTCCTTTTCAACAGTGCAATGTTGTGGCAGTAGCCACAATTTCAGGCATCAAACTCCGGCTCCGTAAAAACAGGATTGATTTTCGACGGATATACATCACCCTTATGAACCGTATCTTCAACGACCGACTTCTGCATTTTATCACAAACCAAACCTTGTGTGTGAATGTTAATAAAAATATACCCATAGATATCCCCAAATCTTTTGTCTAGCGAAAAGACAACAGTACACGGCTGGAGAGGATGAAAACCGCCTAAACACGCAGACTAACCTCTTATATTCCCTGAAAAATGTTTCAGCAATCTCCCGAAGATCCTTGGTGCCCAGTAAGGTGTTATCTGGTCCGCGTTCAGGATCGATGACAAGGAAGCGAGGATCACGCAGATTTAGGGGAAAGCTCCAAGCCCCGTAGGAATTTGGCATCGCTGCCATGCAATCCTCGATGGGGGATGAAGTAAAGGTCCCACTGAGGCGTCGTTTGGGACGCATGTTGAGGGAGTACTGCTTGGACTGAAGGTAAAATTGCTAGATATCAAAATCAAAAATTAAATGAAAAATAGATTAATTTTTAACAAAATTATGCGAAAGGTGTCAATGCAGTATACGTGCGATTTAACGGCAACATGGCAGCTAAAAAGGGTGGGGAGTGGATTAAAATAAGAGCTGAGGATAATCATCAAGCAACAAATGAGGAACAGGCAGATAAAACAACAGAAGATGAGTGTAGTGGAGATGCAGAGACAACATCCAACATACTTGACTAGGGCCTTGAAATTTAACCATAAGGGTGCATGAATGCAGATGGTAAGTTTTCACAGTGGACGTTATTTTATTTCTAGTTAACCATTGTTGTCGCATCATCTCCGTTTTTTGCAGCTTCTACCTGGAAACCGCCTTTTGTTAAAGGATTCAGTTGTACTTCCTCATTATGCGCAATTATCACCTTTAAAGTAGAATGCTCGGAATTTTTTAGTGAAAAGTGAAAATACAAGCAATTTAGTGAGGATATTAGGGCACTGAATTCGAGTTCCCGTAATCTTGGACTCGTAACATTCAACGAGTCTGTGCAAGTCAAATCCGGTTTTACCAGCTTCACTTATAATTTCTTCACTGGGTATGAGTAAAACGCAAGTGGGATCCAAGACCAACCTGTGGAGCCCGCAATCCATCTACTTGTTTTTTTTTCACTGTCCTTCATAACAGTCGACATTCCAAAGTGCATTCCACTGTTGGGTAAACAGGATGAATGATTGCCACCACAGTTTGCTAGAGAAGAGCAGAAAGACAAACCTTTTGCCAAAGTAGCGACTGATCCCTCAAGCACCGCCACCAGACGAAGAGGGCAAGGAGAAGGATACAGACGACGAAGAGGAAAATAGCGACCCCAGTACCCACAGCTGTAGCAGCGGTGCCAGAAGACCGTGCAATCAGTAACGGCGCCGTGCGGACTACTTTTGTCCCTTTTGGTGACACTACGAAGTCCTCCTCCTCCACTGCGTCTACGACATCGCAAAGACTCGAGGCGACAAGAGCAAATAGAGTATACTTGGAGTCTGGTTCGAGAGGCGGGTCGGCGAACATTCGGAGATCCGGATTTTTGGTGCGGAAATCCATCTCCACCTCCACTACCCCATCCCCTACCACCACTACGTGGCTAGGATAAGATCGTGAGTGCAATACAATACTCGCACTTGATGGAAGGGTGAGACGACGACGCAGAACAGAGGAAATGCCAGCTAGAGTAGGAAAACAGGCTTGGATTTTAGCGATATCAACGAGTAATCTTTAGCAGATTATTGTAGGGATGAACCATTCCAAATCACAAGGACGTTCTGACAGACAAAAGGAAAAAAACTTGAACGAATTTTAATTGTCTCCTTTGGAAGATTAGAAGGACACACCGCAAAATACAGAGTTGATTCCACTTATTCTTCACCAAATAAATCAGTAAAGCTGGATTTTAAATGTAATCTTTAATGTTAAACTTCAACAATGTTGAAATCGCGTGAATTGTCAAATACGGAGTGACAAAACTCCTGTCAAACCAACCTAGTTCCGAGCCCGTAGCCATAGCAGCATGATCCGAACTGACAGCGAGGAAGAAGTCAGTGAGGGGACCACCAGCGTAGCCGGAGATATTAGGAAAGCGGAGGTGCAGAGTGCGGTCGAGCACTTCCAGCACCTGTGGCGGTGGCATCACAAAGTTGGGAATAGCTTCGAAGGGCTTTGGAGCTGTCCAAAACTCCATCGTCACACCCACAAAACGCGCCTCTAAATAGCCGAATTGATGAATGAGTTGAGTGAATGCGCACATTACGACCGCTGATTGAGGAATTAGTACCAGGTACTCGATTTGATTAGTGGAATTGAAATTGAATAATTTAGGTAGGTGAACGATTCTCCATATGTATATGAATAGAATGACAGATGAATGAATTGATCTGAGACAAATAAGTCTGGTGCAAATGCATTTGGAGCGGAGGAATTTATCAGGGATAAACATTTGATTGCCGGATAGATGGATGGATCACTAATGAGTAAGCGCCTGAAAGGTGGATAAGAAATGAAGTGTATCAGCGACAGGTGAATGATTGAGGACGATAGGAAGCGGAATAAGAGAACATGTGGGTTAATTGGTCGACTTAGGATGGATGAAAGGAGGTAGGCTATAGCTTAAATTGGAATCAAACAACCTTGTTTAATGTCCAATGACTTAGTTAATGAAGTAGTGTAACGGCTGCTGCCTCTAATTATTCCCAAAGATCAACATTAGTCACGGGACAACACCTACTGATTACTAAAACACGCCTTCAAGATAGGAAATCATGACGCTAAACTCACTGGGGGTGGAAGAAGCCCAAGCGTAGAGGCGGTAGCGAGTGGCGGGATGGATGTTAGCGGCAAAGGAGAAGTGGTGTCTCATTCCTAACGCCGTCTGAACCAAGACATCACCTCCTCCAAATCCAACAGTCTGGGGTATTCGGGTCTCCACTGGGAAAGCCGACACCTACAAAGCAAAAATGTAAACTCGATAATGGCTTCTTACAATGGAAGGGAACTTGGGAGACGACCGAGAAGAGAGCTGGGGTAAAAGTGAGTGTCTAAACGGAACACACAAATAAATAAGCTTTCCTCGACGACCATTTGCTGCTGGGCTGGCTTGCAGTAGAATTCCACCTCGTCTCCGAACCAGTGAATTTCACAAATCAGACTGTGGAGTGGGAATTGTAACAGGCTAATCGTAAGTTACCAATAATACGGCCCTTTTCTTTGCCGCAAAATTTATTCCACTTCCAAGTCGAAGAATCAAATGCATTCAGCGACTAGAATGATTAAGAAACGACGCTTAAAGGCAGAGAAGACTTACCTGTTTTGGATGAGATCTGTCAATTTGGCTGTGGGACGACTAGAGAATCGTAATGAGATCGCTCTGTCTCAAAATATGGCTGTACTACGCACTTTGGACCATGGTAAGGCAAGAGCAAGGGATCGTCAACGCCGTGCGAACCATAGGGGCAGACAAGTGAATTTGGAACATGCGAAAAGAGCAGATAAGATAAAATCTCTCTTCCTCCCTCCTCTAGCTAGTTAGTTTGACAACTCTTATGATTAAGTTGCAAAACATTATTTAAGAATACGAACTTTTCATTTGTGTAGTGGAGGACCTGTGGGACAAATCAAATTCGTTATACTATCTCCACTCCTGTCGCGTGAGCGCATCAAATCCAACCGAAAGGCATTGTGGAATACACTTAAAACAGGAAAAGAAACGTGTGACAAGGAGAGAGGGAGCATTCGTACACCATTGAGGTGGCTTGTGATTTCCCAATTATTTGACCTTTCTCGCAAAACGACTTTCAACTTCACCGTTGGGCCATGGATGAGAAGACGGCGAGTGGGAGTGGCCGACAGTCACACGACTTTTCATCGTCATTATCACCGTCACCGTGCTAAAGCTGCGTCATTTGTCCGTCTTTGTTTACTCTGGCCCCTGTGCCATGCAACCCTGGATTTGAGCTGCTCAGACAAGGATGATCGATTGAGGGCTGACTTGTCAAAGCTGGATGCGATTCATTGAAAGTTGGGTCGGTGCTTGCTCAACCGACCCTGCAACCAATTCACAACTTGCATATCAGCGTAAATGTGCCCACTCAAATTCACTCTACCTAGCAAAGGTGAAGGGGGAAGTTGACTTATCAGTCGACAAAAAAAAACGAGTTTGGAAGATGCAACGGCTTGGAGGCTCGGTCACGGGACAATCAAGAAGTGAAAACTCACATGGCTCGTTCCAAACAGCATCGCAGAGAGAGGAGTAAAATAACACGTTTTGGCCATCTGTTACCCTATTGATCGCCGTAGAAACGAATAAGCATATCTTGGGCCCTCAAATCAAGACCGCAACCCACTAATCAATCAATTAATTAATCGATTGACATTGCTTTTTAGACGTTCTCACGCCACACTGAAACCAATAACTGAGTCACCATGACCGCATTTTTATCCCAAGCCATTGCCAATGCAAAAGTTTTTGCTTTGGAGGCTTGACTACTCCAGAGCCTACAAAATCAGTCTCCGCTTTTGACTTACCCAAAGTTGACTAAGCTCCAGTGGGAGAACATCGAGGAGGTGGAGGCGCACAACGAAGCTATCGTAGTGACGCTCCAGCAGACTCATTTGCAACTTTGGAGGTGCCGTGGTGTCGGCCGCGGTGAATGTGCTGAATTCAATGCTGCCACTACTGCCACCACTGACGTCGTTCTCCTCGCCACCCACCGAGACGTCAGAGCATGCTACGCTGCCCTGCTCGTAAAGAGCAAACACCTGTGGAAAGAACCGGAGAGAATGCAAAAACTAGCTCCTGAACCATGTTTTACTCTCGACTAAAGATGGCCTTAGGCAATTTGGGGCACCAACAGATTTTAAATTCTGCATCTAAAAAATTGTTTCTTACTTTCTTTAGATCACGACGATTGTTTTCATCTTACAGTGCAGACTCGGTGAACCGTAAACGAGCAGTAAATTGAATTGAAGTGACCCACTTGTACCAAATGGGGACCCGGTGACCCCATTTCGATGGATGTCGCACTAATCACATATCCCAAACTTACGTGTAGTAGGGTAAACATTTTCATTCAGCTCTCAAAAAATGCACTTTCAAAGCTGGATCCCCAACGAAAACAATTACAATTAAATGGTTCATTTTTTTTTCCTTCATCTCCAACAAGAACATACTCACGGAGTTTACACGATTCATACTACACGTGATAAAACCTCAACACCTCTCAATCAAGGCATCAATTTGACTATGTGCAAAAAAGGGGACGCTTGATCACCATTGTGGTCAATGAACTGACCTCTGAACTTCAATTCCTCAAGGGGGTATTAGACAAGGAAAGTGGGGTATTGCGCCATGTCTCTGTGCACAAGTGAATGGCGGCATAGCCGTCACATTATACACTACTTTTTACAAAATTCACCCACTTGAGCTCTGTACTTGATCCCTGGAGTGAGATCCGCAGCCACGATGGCGGTGGTTAGGGAGTTGGTGCGGTAGTGCTTGACGACCATCTCGCCCTCCATTGCTCCGTTGCCTTCGAAGGAAGTAAGACTCAACTCATAGCCCGTCAGCTCACCCAGCCCGCAGGAGTGGAGGCCGTGATGCCACTGAAACACAGCCCATGTCCCAGCCAGCCCCACCAGGGCACAACTACGCGGCCCCGTCAGGCGCTCTGCAACAGACGAAGAGGGAAAGGATAGAGTGGAAGGGGTGGTGAAGCAAATGACAACGTCATAGGTGAACAAGAAAACAAACAGGTGGCCGGAATTGGGGTGGACACTTTGTCAGAACAATGATAACATGGAGATTGGTAACAGCCAGGGAGAGCATTCGAAATGAGCCTTCCACTTTGTTACATCTGTAGGATTACCAATCAAGAGTTCAACAGGAGGTAGTTAATAATGGTTGGAGTTTGTTTGCCGTACTTCAGATTTAAAAAGAACCAAGAGGGCTACCTAATCGCCTGAACAGAGCACCATTAGACTATCTAAAGAGGCAAAGGGTGTGAAATCACATCGGTATGAGATTATCAACTTGGAAATGACTTGGCTGCGCTACGGACCCGAAATACAACTACGGCAGTGAATACTGGCAAGCTAAAAATAGCTTTTGTATTTGCGAAGCAAAGTATCATAAGGAAGCGAACAACACAACACAGACAGGTCTAGGCAGGAGAGAAAGGCACTAACTGGTCAGTAATGCGATGACAAACCAAACCTATTAGTTAATGAAGGCAAAAGGTAAAGGTTTAGCATCAACCAGTGAGCAGAATCCAAAATAAATTGCAAATCTTGAGCGATTTACTTCACAATACTTGACCTTTACCAAAACACGAAACCTTGTGCCTTTTGACACTTGGGCATTTGATCAAGTCGTCTTTTCGACAAAAAAGAACGGGCAACATAGCAAACAATTAACTTTCTACGAAACGCGGATTACAAAACACATGCACGCCTACTGAAGGGGTTCTTGGGCACGACCTTTCTAGCTAAATGGCGAGAAGTGAGCAAACGAACGACAGCAATGATGCATATATGTAAGGCGCTTGAGAAGGGATTGAATGACGCAGGTCGACATACCTCGTGGTGTAGATGTGGATGTGGGAGCGAGTCTGGTGACGCCTGTCGTCACCGCTACCCCCTTTGTTTCCAGAGCGGATGGATGTTGAAAGCAGGCTAAGCGGGTGAGACAAAGAGAGAGGTAATGACTGAGCTCAAGGCACCCTTTTTGTCTGCCTTCAAAACTACCACTTTCTTCGTCCTATTTCTTACGTAGGGGATGTTGTTACCCCAACCTACTTCGTATAGTTAATTCCAGAAAGAACGAGTCAGCCCAGATCCCCGACTTGACATTGCTGAAACATCAACGCATTTTGCTTGTAAATTAAAAGTTTAGACTTTAGTAAGAAATTTTTTACGTTACAGCTTAAAAAAGCTAGAAATTGCTGACCAAAGAGGAAGATGGTTAAATGGATTGGGCTAAAGCTTGAACAAGCCATCTAATGCGCAAAAGTTAAGCTATTTTGAAACCGGAGACTGTTTGTCTGCTCTACATCCATTTAGTTTACTTTGACGCAGAGAAAATACCGAACACTTTCCTTCACATTCCACCTACAGTTTACAACTTCAAAGTTAGAATAATTGGCAAAATTCCAATGCAACACATCTTCTACACCGATCAAAAGAAACCTTTCTTAAAATAAGACGAAGAACCACCTTATCCTGTTCTGAACCTATTATATTCATTAAGACTACTCAAACGCACATCACATCGCATTACTAAACGTCTCGAGACGTCACTTACCCAACATGGCGTCCCTCAATATCCAAGTCTAGTCCAGCTTAACGAAAGAATCCCCAAGCTAACTTTGAAATCGGCTGAATGATGGGAAATCTCATGTGTCACACAAAAGCACTTTGTGATTTTTTACTCTATAGGAAAGAAACTAATGATCAAAACACTCTTCAGCTTAAAAAGATTGCTTGGGGGAGTTCCGGATTACTATACTTTATCATGACTGCCCCATTGTGTTCCATTTTACCACTTTTATGAATTGGCTAAGTACGAAAATAAACCACCTAGGATTTCCCCTAACTGGTTTGCTTACTTATCTGCGAAAGAAAATCATTAGGTGCAGCTCTAAATTTACTTTGTTCAGGGACACTGCAGACAGGCATCACCCAAAAGATCCTCGATGTGCTTCCGATCGATCACTCTTGCAATAAACAAGCACAACTAAGTTAACCTCCCTTTAAATAAAGTGTCTAATCCTGTTTCACATTTATACACCAACATAAAAACTTTCCATAAATTTACCTCTTTTGGGTATGAAAGCTTTCTGCGAAGGTGGACTCGCGATGCCCTCCTCCAGGTAGCCATCGCCCCCACCCATGTCAAGAAAGAAAATTGGCACAACGCGAGCCCAATAGCTCTTGCCGGGTGCAGCATCTAAGACGTCCACACTGTACAACCCGTTCACCGCCTGTTCTCTAGACACTGTTTGTAACTCTGTAAAGTTTGTTGATGTATCTGTGCGCAGTTCAATTCTAAACGTCGACAATTAAGGAACTTTGTCATTCACTAACCGGTATTTCTGAACATCAGAAACGCCGCTATCGACAGAATTGTTGAATGCTGACCAGGAAATTGTAAGTGAAGTGCAAGTGACTTTCAGATTCGGTGCAGTAGTTAATTTTGAACGAACTAAATGAATAAGAAAGTGAGAAAAAGGGAAGGAAAACTTACTTATTTGACAACCTGGACCACTACGATTTGGCGTACAGTGATTGGGAGGTATGCAGTTCCCGTTGATAGGAGAACATCGATTTTCTGGAGTACAGCTGCATTTATGCTCACAGCCCAAGCCGAATTTGCCCGATTCACATTCTGATGAATGATAAAGGGCATTGTACAATTAGGATGCAAGTAAGATATACAAATCCAAGCAATTTACGAGTTTGACAAGCAGGAAAGCCAATGTAGCCAGGACTGCAAGAACCTGTGATGCACCCCAGACTATTGACAGTGTTTTGGCAGCTGTTGTCCAAGCAACGACAAGGAAAAGAGCACCTTTCACCAAAAAACCCCGGTGAACACAGTTCTACAAAAGAGCCTTACATATTAAAAGCAGATATAATAGGCTAGCACAAAGGAACAAAGAGAAATTAGAATTAGAGGGCATCCTAGACGAACATAGGAATTTGTATTTTAGTAAACAGGAATTAGGGCTATTCTGGTAGAATACTCCAAATAAGACATGTGGACCAAAAGATTTCAAAGAGAAACACTTGTAATAACATCTAAAACTTATGAAACAGTTATGTGGTAGATTAGATCATATGCTGCTATTCCAAGTTAGGTTTTCTGAAACAAGAATCCAATAATTTTTAGATTGTGATTTAGTGCGAAAAAACAAAAGCAGTCGAAACCTTCTTTAGACGAACAAGATGACTAATTTTGTTAGCGAAGCTGTTAGTGTACATATGTCTGTCGCAAATCTGTTCACAAGATTCCAAAGTTCATAGTTCAACACTATACTTTGCGTGAACTGGGCATCATAATTAGGACATCAGCGCCATACCTGGAGAGGCAGAAGAAAAAGAAGTCAGGAGAAAAATCCACAGGAAACCCGCCTTCATATTCTCTATAGGTACATAGGAAAACATGGAACTTTAAAACTCGAGAATTCGAAATTGCGAAAACAGAGAGGTGAATACTATTGGCCCAAATTTGCAAGCATAACCTTATAAACACACTTTGGCAAAGTCAAACACTTTGTCTTATTTAGCAACCCCGTCCTCTACTTCTCCCAGTAATTTGGATGCGCCTAAGATGTACCATCAAGTGGTCAAAAAGGTATTTTGATCTATAAGCTCATTTATGTTGCCTTCAATTTATAGGATGACTAAAGTAAAATAAAATCAAACTTACCAAATACTATCTGCTACAAAGCTGAATATTTAGCTTAAGTTCATAAGAATAACCGCATTCAAACTTTACTAATGCCTACAAGTTAGTGGATGGATTAAGCTCCAGTGATCAGAATTTAATTTCGAAATGTGGGTGTTTTGATGAGGCATGTCTTATTCCGCGTGTACTACTTTGTGTGCTGTTGCCTATTCTTACCCGCTTTACACTCCCACTTATACTGCTTTCCGGAATCGTCCATCTGATCAATTCTTTTTGCCTTCAGGAGACGAGATAGTCTATTCACCTAGAATTTAGCAAAACCCAGACGCTTAGCAAATACATTACTAGGAATAATCCTGATAGAATATATGGACCTGCTAGGATGTCCATAACCTTTACTCACTACCCACCACTTATCTAGCGGTGAACAGCGTTAGGCCTTCCTCGGAAGCTATTGCTGCTGCGAACGCGGTTTCAGGGGGAAGGGGTCAGTAGCGAACGCTTGCTACAGCTACAGCCATCGAGAGCCAGCAGATTGCGGGTGAGGTGCTCTACCAACCACTTAGTACTACTTTATTAGTAATCAACTGATGTACGAAAACATTTATTTGAGTCCACAAGGAATGTAGACTGACCCAGTGAGGGCATATTTATTAACAAACTTTAGCAGGGGGTTTAGTAAAATCTGTTATTTGAGCTCCCTTCTGCCTCGGGGAAATCTGACGCCGCCTTCATTACAAGATTAATGCTAATCAAACTCTTCTCGCCTAAACGGTATATTTAAACAATATATGTATATATTACAACAACGAATAAGACGGATTAGAGGAAGTTGTGTTCCATGATGCAAATTAATGGCTTAAGCAAAAGCCTAGTTGAACTCAAGAAAATTGAACCAAAAGTTTTGGGCTTACATCCAAGCACAGAGTTTCATTTCTATGGGTTTCAGTGGGAATTTACATTTGTACATGCTCGAAAAAAGCACAGCTGCCAAAGAAATTGTTCACCGAGGGGTTCCAGTGGGCCCGTTATTGTTAACAAGCTGTAATACATGTTATTTTAAATAACCTTTCAAAAGCAAAGCGTTTTGACACCACAAATCCCATGACGGGGTGGTCATCATTTGACTCCGAGGAAAAAGTGAACCTTGTACGGGCTGAACCCTGATCACTGGACCCCATTCACCATATTACCAACGAAGAATGCCACTGCATGGTCACTTCACTCGCTCCAAGGGAATGGAGGTCCAAGGTGAAGAGGGAAACACCAAACTTATTATTGCTGGCGATAGGGTCGGCAAATCTCCTTGCAATGAAGAGGCGTCCGGAGTTACTTACGGTCCTTCGCTACAACAACTGCAACAGATAGCCGAACCCAAAACCCTCATCATGAGGCCATCCGTGTCTTAACCCAAATTAAGTAGTCCTTCCTTTTCTCTATTTCCTTTGCTCCTAAACAGCTCACATTGATTCGTACGAACCTCTGGCGTGACTAGATCATTAGTAAACCCTAAGGCCTTCTTAATCCTGCGTGACAAGATTAGGATCACCTCATCATCACTCACAGTACTTTCAGCAGAAGGAAAGGTGGCAGTAAAACAAAGACCTCTCTAAGAGTGAGCGTAGGTAGGAATACTTGGAAAGTGAAAAATGGTATGGGCAGAACTGCCTGAAAATGTGATTCTTGGCGTGGATTTTCCGCGCAATACCAAAGCTATCTTATATTTTGTGATAGGCACCCTCTCCACCCATTAAGACACTGAAGCATCAATAACCCTTTCGTTAGAGATAGAGAAAGTTGATGACGACATTTGCAATACCCTATGCTAAGCTGCAGCTCTACCCAAGAACAGACCTACTATCTCACAAACAAGGCGAGTTAAGAACTTCGTAGGCTACTGGTGAAGTTTGTATGTATGTTCACATGACAAGGTGGTAGGAAACTGGAAGAACGAGGATAGTGAAGCACATGAGACACCGGGAACGCTAGATCGATCCGACGGTCATTCAGACCCACACCACTCCTTCTGCTGGAGAAAGTAAACCATCTGGTGGCAGAGATGATAAGAGATGAGATAGTCAATCGTCAAAAAAGTCACCATGGACCTCACTAATTGCTATGGTAAGAAAAGGGACAGAAGTATGCAGCTGTGCTTCGACCACAGGAATCTGAATGTAATAGCAAGGAAGGATGCCTTCTGGCCACTCTACACTAACGAATCATTAAACTTCTTACACCGGTCAAAGTGGTTCTCTACCCTAGGCCTAACAAACAAGATAATGGCAAGTAGAAACAGGCCGAAGGAACAGAGAGAAGACAGTTTTTTGATTGCTGAACGGCCTCTATAAGTTACGGACAATGCCTTTCAAGATCTGTAATGCAGCGGTCACTTTCCGACGTCTTATACAAACTTTACTAATGGGATTATTCCGGAAACGTAATATAATGTACCTACATGACGTTCTTGTCTTCGACAGAGACATTGGGGAGCCTAACACCAAACCAAGATTAGTGTTGGAGAGTCTACGAGATACAGGTTTGACCCTAAACCCAAGGCGATGCCGATTTCCGCAATGCTCGGACAACTTCTTAGGACACACTATAATTGTCTCGTCAGATTTGATGGTGGTTGCCGAGGTCAGTACAAAGTAAGTGAGGACCTGGACAATGAAAACCAGTCAGGTGGAGTTGCATAGTTTCTTAGACTTAGCAAGTTACTGCAGGTGTTTTACCAAAGGTTTTGCTAAGACCGCAAGCCCACTGCATCAACTGATCAAAAAGTAGTCGAATGGGTAAATCAGCCTGGAGAAAGAGCAAAATGAAGCATTTAAAGAAGTGAAGCGAATGCTCTATTCCGCGCTGATTCCAGCATTGCTAAACTGCGAATTAAGCGCCTCATTATTGGTACTGAATACTGTGGCTAACAATGCAGCTGTGGGCGGTGTGCTTGCTCACAAGGTCAAGGAAGGAGAGGAACACGTCACAGCCTACGCAAGTACCAAACTCAGCCTAATGTAACAGAAAAGTGCAACATGACGTAAACAGTTCGCTATATTCACAGTAGTTGGGCATTACAGACAAGGTGAGACCTCCTCATATCTTCTTCTAACGCAAAATTAACTCTAGGGGAGAATTTTCACTTTAGCGGAAGTGGAAAGGCGATGCCGCCCCGCCTCATTCTTGACCTCATCCTCCATATTCTCCTGATTCTACCCTTTTTCTCTACATTACCATTTGACTATCACTTGTGAAAAAGTATGGGTACTTGATGGATAAAAGTGGGAGTACTTGTAGTACTTTAACTGTATGTTTGCATCTTGTTTCTGGTGTTTGGTCACATGGGGACTCCACCATTGTATCCCCACTGGGCGTCCTGGCCTTCGGGCTGTGTCAGTGGCCGCCAGACCCTACCGTACATAGGTAATACGTGTTATGTTCGACTGTTGTCTTCTTACGTCCTTAGGGAAATTCTGGCGGTGCTACAGTAGCACTATGAATTGACGCCGTACGTTCTATCCTCTCTGAAACGAAGGCACAAATAGCATGTGTAAGAATGAATGTGAAGTCTGAATTATAGAGCACTTCGTTTGCATTAAAAGGGGGAATTTTATCGTCTAAGTTTGGGATTCACGAAGACAATTAATAATAATCGGAAGAAACTAAGTTCGGAATTCATCCGTTCCTTCATACCTTACAGTTGGATATGTCTGTTTTATGCTCTTAATCGCCTTATAGATTTAAGAATGTAAAAACGGGATCAAGGTGAAGATCAGATCGACAACTTACTGTTGTAGGCCAGCGCATGCTCCAGGTACCATGCGGCCACCTCAAAATTCAGGAAGAAGAAGAAAAAGATAGGTTTTTAAGGATTTTTTCATCGGTTGTTAGCGCATCCAGCGGGTGTTGTCATGACCTTTCGGGGTAGCAGAAAGCATAAGTTTATAACTCATAGTAGACAGATAAAGGCAAATCTTTATAAATTTATTGACTCAGGACTCATTTTAGTAACACATTACGGCGAATGATCGAAAACAAGTAAAAAATTTTCATTGAACTGCAATGCGTGTTTGTTTGAGTGCATCTTTTAGGCGACAAGCGGTCGGTTTACGCCTTTAACCCCTGAGAAGGAAACTAATGCCGGTTCCCTCCAGGCCTTGACAACCTGTCGGCACTCACATTACTGCTCAAATAAAGGGTGACATCCTCTGTACACGCCTCCCATTAAAAGGTTACAAAACCAGACGTAGAGGTACACATTCTACAGCTATTGAAGGTATCCGCTCTGCCATGTAGTTAACGTAACCTGACAGCTTCTCTCCTAATTTATATGTTGTTGGCTTCTTCGGTTTTGTAAGCACTGGTGAATGTGCATCTGTTCATTTATTGGATGCTTACGGTGGGTCACAATGGGCCATTTACCCGGCCATCAATCATTTGGTAGGCCCCGTAGATGAAAACGGAATCCACATCACCTGCCGTTTCAAAGCCATGAGTGATCTGCTGGAGGGAGAATACTGCAGGCGGTAACTGCCATTTTATTAGAAACTAGAGAAAATTGGAGAAGACTATGGATTACTGCGAGTTGTCGTGAATAGTGGTAGCTGCTGCGGTTTTCAGTAGAAGCATAAGATTGATAAGAACCTAACTGGTGATGAGATGTAAGTAGGATTTAACCTAACATGCCCTTAAGTATCGTCGAGCACTTCGAAGTGAGTCGTCATCAATCCCCAGTCTATTCAATTCGTCGAGGGCTGGGATTCGGTTGCGACGAAGAGGAGTTAATTCTATCCGATTTGAGAATAGCAAATGATCTTCATCCTCATTTGCTTTGAAACTAGATCATTTGTGGTCGCTTTCTACTTAGTATACACGTTTTTCCCCACCATTCTCTTTTGGTGGAGTTTACTCCTCCGGATTATATAAACAATGAAATCGCCTTTTTCTAGGATTCTAAGCCCGAGGTTGAAGGGAAGTATCACGTTAAAACAGCCAGTAAAGATGGTGCCTTCAGGGGGGCTCCTTAAAGAAACCCCCAAATCAACTTTATTGGAGACCTCAGAATCACAGTCTACCACTAAACTGGTTAAAACTTTGTAATAGCAACAATGCCGACGACAGGAAACACCGAAGAAGCTTATCCGCCGATTTTGAGGGGGAACTGGGGTCCCAGCTCAAAAAATTAGGAGGCTGATGCTTTGCTGAATAGTCCTACTAAATCGTTTGTAGTGGCGCCATCTGAGACTGCAGAGGAACTCGTAAGTCAAAGCCCCGTAGGCCACTGTGATTGTAAGGTAGTGGTATGATTACTATCTGATTTGAGCAGGAAAATCTTGTTTTGACTAGGGCATACATTTTTTCGGTGCGGAGTATCCTTTTGACTGGACCTTCTCCGAATCAAAAATCTCGCGCCTATTGAAAAAGAGTTTTCATGCAATTATTATGGAGTTCAAGTGGTGGGTATCTTTCACTGCTCCTAGTAGACTGTTCTTCTTGTTTCGCTAATATATTCGTTCATCCAAGTCTCCAGATGACTGTTATCTCCTTACTTATAGCTTCAACATTATCTTCCGACTGTTTGACTTCCTATTAGCTCTGACGAGTTACAGCAAAAAGTTCATTGTCGACACGGCTCCGCTGACCACATCCACATGCGTCCCAACTGTATTGAAGTTACTTCACCAATCTCTTTTGCAAAAAGTCTCTTGTGCTACGAGTACCCGGACGTGAACTCGTGAACAATTAATGCTGGTTCCTGTACATGCGATCTGACGATCCTTCTACCTGCTGGTAAGATGCGTGGTCGCACCACTTCCTTTGAATATGCTCCCACTTCATTTGTTGTGCGCTCCTTTAGTTATGTAAGCACTGGTAGAGGAATGCCAGTTCGTCTGTGAAACGCTCACGATGGGCCACAACGAGCCGAATTTGGCAAATATTCTTTTATCCTGCATGTCCCAGTGCTTGCATTTTGAATCGATGCTGGAGTCATTTTGCATTCAGACCTTCAGCGATTTGCGTTGAAGGTGTGGTACCCATTTTGCTCTGGATTTTAGTGGTGTGTTATGGTGACAGCAAATACGGCTAGGTAGCTTACGTTTCCTGGATTTCTATTGACTAGTGTGATGTAATAAAGTGTGGTTTTTGATATACGAATCAAATAAGTGCGGCATGTCTATCAGCACATTTGTCGAAATGCTTTTCAAAAGCTCCAATCCTCACCTTCGGCTCCGGTTTCTAGGACAAAATGACCTGCCCTCTTACATTCGAACTGTCCTTCTCACATGTGATAGTATAATGCCGAGGAGAGTTGGCAATCACTTGGAGAACTATGAGGGGAATACAGAGGATGAGGCGGTCTCCCCCTCATCCCAAAATGCGGTATGGGATCTTCTCGCAGGTCAATTTTACGGCCTAAATTTTTGTTAGAATGGAATTTTCTCTCGGTTGGTTGACTTTTCTGGATGTTCCCCAAGAAGCCTTCTTACACTGCCTAGAGATGTCATTTAGAATAATTGTTGTTTGGCTCCCAACGGCGAATTCGTAGCTCGTTCTTTGTGGGCTTATATAGCGATCCAAATAACTAAGATTGTGGATATTGTTCAGTTATTGAAGCAGTTCATCGTTGGAAAAGGTGGCGAGTCGACATTCCCACAGCGCACTGAGAAGTCCTGCGAAAGGCGAGAAATGGGCAAGCTCTCAGTGCCAAACTTCGTAGTCCTGTGCTGATTACTAAACGATTGCAGCATACGTCTGCGGTTCATATCAATTCGGGGACAAGAAGGCAGGTGTCGATGTACTCATGAAATCACCGTTCCTAGGTTCGCTGCTTTTGTCGATGAGGATTCCATCACTTTCCACGAGAGATTGTTTAATATATTACTTATTTTACGTGCTGTTCGGTATTTCAAGTAATGAGATTAGTAGAGCATTTTTAAGAGACTATCTACATCTAGTAGGGAATTCGAATTTGAAGTAAAATCTTTTCTCTAGGCATGTCT
>NW_020170395.1:902145-990885 GCF_000524195.1 Echinococcus granulosus
TTTCGACAGCGCCTCAAGGGTTGAGTTGTCTGACATGTTCCATTGGTTTTTCAAGCTTTGTACGCATTCCTTAGTCTACAGTCGATCCAGCAGCAGGAGGATGCAAGCGTTAAGATTGCGTGTGCGATGAAAAGACGAAGTTTCGGCTTCTTATTATCAACCTAGGATTGTTTGTTCTATTGTTTGTAACTAACGTTTTCAGGATGACCTCGCCTAGTGTCACTATCCCTCTATATCACGTCATGCACTCCTGGGAACTGTCCAAATTTGAATACTTTGTTCACATTTTGGTTGGTACCCAAAAGCTGATGTGCTATCTTATCTCTTAAGATATACCAACTGTATGAGGTTTCCAGAAGAGAGCATCCATACGTCAGCATTGGGTAGCTTCCACTACTTGCATATCACTTTTCGCCTTGACCTCGAACCCGCCGATATTAGCCAGTCAGTTTGTGTGACCTTAGCATTTGTCACCTTTGTCCCCATTATATATTTTCACCTTTCAGTTTTCCATCCTCGGTGTATTTGAACAGGCTTTTCAATTATTTTTTCCCACACAAAGGCGCGCAGTGAAATTCGCTGCATGCATTTGCATAATTAGGACAGATCATCGAACATACATCGAAATTTCTGCTAGATTTGATGTCTGGGTCAACTGTTGGACTCTCGAAAAAACAAGAAATGTGAACCCTACCTTGATTTATAACATTCAAATGGAACATTACTCAATGCGGCAGGTGAGTTTGACGCGCAGGTAGTGTTCATCCGCGTGAGCCCGGAAGGCATGGGAGTAAGCACCTGAATGCGCCCGTAAGTACAAAAAGCGAGAGCATCCCCTCGTTTTTCAACATGAAGGTGACTGCTACATCAACTTAATGAGTGACTAAAAAGTTGCGGACTCACCAGAGGCTAAACATGTGAGCAATGTCCAGAACCCGTGCTGGATTATGAGAGATTTTAACATAGTGAGGCTGATCTTTCGGATGGCGAGGATTCTAGCCTTTGTGACAATTGGGTTTTACATAACCAACCCAAAATTTATTTACCCAATTCACAAGGGACCTAACTCAGCTGCCTAAGGTGCCGAGCTTGCAGGGTAGCTCGGAATTGTCAACCGATGGGAAATTTGTTTTGACTACTTACACAAATTACAAGTCTACAAAAGTGTCCAAGTGCCATGGTCACGGTGTACTCCGCCTTTAAAGACCATGGGATACTGTGCGTGCATAACCTTTACGCCGAAGTTGAGACAGAAAAATTGCAACACTTCTTGATGTACCCGGGGTCCGTAAACATGCTCAATAGTTTGCCTGCTACAGAGAAACAGGTAATCGTGATGTAAAAATGATGGTGGATGATGTTACCTATGTACAAAGGGCGTATGAGGATGTGCCGATTAGGCGTCCCGGGCCTCCAGATCGACGCGAGCTATACCCCGGTTTTTAGGCATTTTACGTGTAGCCTCCTCGATCTCCGTGGACTTGTAATAGTGCGGTGCAACTTCAGTGAGCCAACGGGGCTCAATCTCGGTCACCTGTCGCATGAACTCGCGCGTGGTGAAGACTAACTCGTGGTAGAGCACCCACCGTGGCTGTTGCTCAGCCAGAGCGCTGTTGGGGTGTGGGTGGATAGTGTGCTGATGCTTTACTGTCTTGTATCCATTGCCCGTGAAACGTGCCGTGTGGTAGAAGAACCCTGCCGTAAGAGCCTAAAAAGAAAGCAAGACTCAGTTCAGTGACTACCAAAACGGGCCCGCTTCGGTCATTAACGCTCAACGTCCTGTCGAAGCGATGGAGCCAGGCCATCGGAGTTGAAAGTGCACGAACCCAGAACGCTCACGTGAGGTCACCGAAACGGATCAAGAAACGTTTAAGGTAAACAAATGAAGATCAGATGGAGCTATAAACCGCGCTCTGAGTACAATGATAGTAAGCTGAATCAGTTAGTTGGGCTCAAGCTTCAACTGGTATAAGTAGGCTTAATATTTTGAAAATCTAAATGACACCCCAAATGCATGCGAAAATGCCACTAGTTTGTAAACAGATTTGGGTTTAAGGTGATTCTTGTACAAAATATGCTCGCTGCAGAAAATCAGCCAACCTTCAGCTTTCCCAAAACAAATCCGCCTGGCGCAGGCTGTTTAACAATTGGGAATTAGCAAGATGCGTTGCTAATGTAGAATGCAATTTCGTCATCAAATTGGCCCTATTGTCTCAAAATCCGAAAGGTCATATCAACATTTTACGCGTACTGAACATGCTATGGCGATGGTATATGGAAACGCTGCAATCAGTAGGCAATAATGTGCTCCTAAAAATCTAAGAGCCGGCGAGCAGTGTGAAAGGACCCTTCAAAGCAATTCCGCACCCCTGAAAAGGTACACGAATTAGATTTACTGCTTGGCACCGCCTAATCTGTAGGTCGAATTCAGATAAACTTCGGAATAAACAGCTCTGAGAAGTCATTCTTAGTTATGAGAAACCAAACATTGAAGTAAAATTAGATTAAATACTTATCCTTGGCAAAGATAGTTTAATAAGTGGTTGAAAAGCCCTAAAACCGAAGTCTGAAGCCAAAAGAACTCACTTTTCTGATGCCAATATGATCGCCGGGGTTACTCATCGGTTGGATCTCCACCCGCTCCAGGAGACTGACAAACTGGTCTCGAATGTCCCTCGCCCGCTTCATGGTCCGGTGCTGAATGAAGTGCTCGTAGCACCATTGCGCAGAGAAGTCTCGAGAGTAAAATTAAAAAGGGTAAAATCCAAACAATAAAGGCAGTGGCAATACCAGGAAAGCCAACAAGTAGTCAAACGGAGGGTGGGCATCAGCAACAAAGAAGATGAACATCATACCAGCATTGGCCCACTGATTGTATACATTCATGAGAGTGAGATGATCTCCTGTTACGTGATGGAAGGCCTTGCGGGCTGCATCAGCATGCACCACCTTGTCCTTGGGGCGATAAAAGATGGAGTTGTTCACTGAGAGCATGGCAGAAATTGTGATCGCCTCTTCCGAGCATTTGTATCTATGTGGGGAGAGAAAAAATGAAGCATTTGAACAATTCTACTGTGTTCACCAGATATTGAAAAGCTATCATTGTGTTTCCTCTTCCGTTTACCGATTCGCATAATTCAAGTAAAGGGAGTAGGTGCATATAAAACTACGCTCCTTAATCGAACAGTTAAATCAACCAATTTAGGACCGCGCAAACTTGGTTTAGTATTGCGCAAAATCTCCTTGGTTAATAAAATTCAATTTACTGACTACACACCAACATGAAACACGAATCTGGTGCAGTTGTTGAAGAGAAAATAAACGAAAAAAATCAGCAGAGGGGAAGTAAGTAGGAGGATGAAAAACACTGCAGTGAGAGAAAGGGGTGTGATCTCTGAACAGAATTAATCATTTCTTGCATTCTTTTGGAGTGATTCGGTCTAAATAAAGTAGAAATGTAAGTAGGGAGGAAGTGAAGAAAGCTCACTTTAGTGGGATCTAAATAATCTTGCAAAAGAAATGGAAAAACTGAAACACCTGTAGTGGAAGGAAAGAAAATACGTCAAGACCATGGATTACATTCGGCCTCCTTCAAATCCTAGATGGTAGCAGTTTGCATCGCTAAATTAATCTGACCTTAAAAAAACCATAAGAAATGGGAGGGACGGCTGGGCAAATTTTGGATAGTAAATGACACAAAAAAGGAGAAGGAAAACAGGCTACAGCAAGACACTCATAGAAAGAGAGGAAGACTCACTTCTCTGAGGCGAGAATCATCTTAGAGAGCATGGGATCGCAGGGGAACTCAGCCATCCGCCGTCCAGTCTTGGTGAGCTCACCCTTGTGGTTAAGTGCACCGAGAGCATAGAGCTGTTCCAACGCCATCACCAAGGCGTCATGCGGCGGGGGGTCCATGTAGTCGAAGTGTAGGAGGTCGTCGATGCCCAGCGACTTAAGGAGCAGCACCACGTTCCCAAGATTGGTGCGCTGGATCTCCGGCACCGGCTGGGCCTCCAGTTCCGTGTGATAGGCGTGCGAGGTATAGAGACGAAAACACTTACCCGCCGCCACTCGACCCGCCCTGATGTAAACATGACACCGATCAAGACTTTGGGCGAAATTATATCTGTCTTAATCACACATATTTAAATATGGCCATCACGCTGGTGGTGTCACCTAGGCTATCAGTCTCTGTTATAACATAGCTACTTCCAGACTGATCCAACGTGTAACGTCTTCAGAAATAACCGGAGTGCTACGTTAGTGACAGTGCAAAGAATATGGCTACTCTAGTTGACATTCTGAAGAGGGTTTATTTTCAAACGGATCGACTAGTTGTTGTTAGTGCAGAAGCAAAGGATATATTTTTGATAGATGAATTAAAAGGGAATTACAAATGGAAGGTTGAATTCTGAATCATGTCGAGTAATGGTGCGAGATATGTGCTTAACAAGTTCACAACAAGGGTGCTTAAAAAGTTTGGGAAAAACAGTGAACGCCGTTACGAGGATCTAAGAAACTCTGAGGAACTGTTTTACATCGCCTTGATGAATGAATTATGATTTCAATTGCTGACAAGGAAAGCAATAGATATGTGGGATACGGTGACCTTCCAATGTCATCCAAATAAATGTTTACAATTCAGTTTACCAGTGCTTAAGATAACATTAGGACTCCATCGAATTGTACAAGATATATCGCTGTCATTGCATCCAGAGGCCTTCTCGGTGTGACAGATGATCGAGCCATGAGAATCAAGAACAGGAGAGTCAAGAACGACGTCCAAAGCAAAACGGACACTACGTAGCGCAATGATCCTAGATCTAACTTCCCTGTTCACGACGAGCCCACAAACTACTAGTGCCACGGTCCTTATACTCGTAAACATTCATTTCCGTAGCATCTTCAGCAGAAGGATTTGGAGGCTACAGAAACACGATTCTGCGCTTACCTGCCGGCACGTTGGTCGGCTGCTGCTCGGGAGATTGGCACCACTAGGAGGGACTCGATTCCGGCACGAGCACTGTAAAAATTCTGCTTGCAAAAGCCCGTGTCGATGACGTAGATGATACCGTCGATTGTTAGCGAGGTTTCAGCGATGTTGGTGGCCAGGACTACCTTTCTTGCCCCGGGAGGAGTCGGAACGAAAATCTTTGCCTGTAGAAGAAGAAGCATGCAGTTGATAAGATCGTTCACTACCATTCTACTGCTGCACAATGCAGTTGGAGGGCCATAAAAGGAATAGGGATTACTAAAACCATAGCACTTCACAACGTATGACAGACGGTTCTTCAGGACCTTACCACTATAAACATATTATAAACTACTGAATCCGCCCTTAATTTTTTTAATCCCGAAATTTAGGATATAGTACTTTTGTTCTCATTTCAAAAACTATATCTTGATGCTTTTATATAGAAAATGAGGGTCACGCAATATTTTCGCAATCCTTTACTTAGTGGAAAGACTTACAGAAAAAAATGAGTGTTAATTGCCATGCGTTCCCATGTTTAAAGGACTTTATGTGTGTAAGTAATAAAAACTCACAATGACCCCTTCGCCAGCGAATTCTTAGCCCTACCCGTTGAAGTACTCTACCGCAGCAAGTCATAAAAAATGTTGAAGATTATTTAAGTAAATTTGGGGATGAAGTATAACACTCTAAATAACTTTTTGCTTGCGGTGTGAAAATTGAATAAAGTGAAGCAATAGCATAGAGAAACCATACAATGAACAAATGACTGAAATAAAGCACATTAACTTGATCAAACCGTGATTCATGTGACAAACGCCTAGCATCTCCTTTGATACAGGTTCCATATTCGACATTTAAGCTCATTTTTGTTTCCAAATTACCGAGCAAAACTGCATGCCGATTCAGTGGAACAGACCTAGATCAAGTGAGGAACCAAGGTGCGCCACGAACTCCCCATCAACATCAAAAACACAATTCCCCAGAGCAATAAACACAATCAAACGTCAATTCTGTGCAATATCCCCAGATTAAACGGAGAAATTGAGTGTAGCCATAAGTTCTCTCCTACATCACAAATTGAGAAAAGGCAAGAAATTATCGGAAGCACAGAACGCTACCAACTACCTATTCAACGAAGTATGCATGAACAAAGCTCCGAAGAGGAGCAACGACACAGAATAAGCGAGGATCGGAAAAGAGGGTAATGAGGGACGAGGCGCACCAACCTGCATATCAGAGGGAAGAGCGGAGTAAATAGGGAGGATGATGAGTTCGCGCATCTTGCTACCCATCTTTTTGGTGCGCTCCAGCAACGCCTCATTGGCCGTCTCAATCTCCTCCTGCCCCGTAAAAAAGACCAAAATGTCTCCCGGCGGTTGGGTAACGTGAATCTGCAGCACTGTCACTATCGCCGCCTCTATGTAGTCCGCTTCCGGCGCCTAAGTAGCAAAAGCTCACACTTCTAAGCTTCGGGTAAAAGTATAATGCCTCCTCAAACAGGGAGTTCAACAAAATCTTTCAGGTCGGCTTAAAACCAAAAATTATGAAGGTGATAAGCCTGTACAAGTATTTTGGATTCCATTCCCGGTAGTCCCCGAAAGTGGCTGCTGCATCGTTTCTACCCTTAGCCAGGCATTCATTTACTTTCATGCAAATACGGATAACCCATGCTCCTCTGTAGCGACAAACGAGTTTAAATGCAGAAACTAGTGATGGTTACAACACCGATTTCGTGAAAACTGCCGCTCCCACACCTTTGATCTTCTTTATAATCGGACTCTCAGACTGCCTGCTGAGTCATCATCCCATTTGCTTTGGGAGCAAAAGATTTGAAGCTATAAAGCTTTTACTCCTAATGTATAAGTCTACCGTACCTCAGAGATCAACATTGCAAAATCAATCAAGAATAGTGATATGAGAGCATGTGCGCACCACAACTATGGAATCGGCAACGTGCCTTGGTGTAGTAGATATCAACAGGATATCGTCTGCCAGGAATTCGGAAGATGGGCGCGTCATCAAAGAAGTGGGAAAACTTCTGCGCGTCCAGAGTGGCTGAACTGATGAGAAGTTTCAAATCAGGTCGGAATCGGGCCACATCCTACAGAGAAGGAACGAGCGTTATGTCATTGCCGAGAAAAATGAGCAAGCGGAGTATCAAGGCTCACCTTGACGAGACCAAAGAGGACGTCGGTGTGGAGGGTGCGTTCGTGCGCCTCGTCAATCATCATGACGGAATAGGAGGCGAGATCGGGCTCGCTGAGGAACTCGCGCAGCAGCATACCGTCGGTCATGTACTTCACCATCGTGCGTTCTGAGGTGCAGTCCTCAAAACGGACGGTGTAGCCCACCTCGAGACCCAGCTTCACCGACATCTCCTGCGCCACTCGTGCTGCCACTGACATAGCCGCAACTCGGCGCGGCTGTGTGCAACCAATCCGCTTACCGGCCTTGCAGTAGCCCTGCAAGTAGGGTCAAGGGTAAGCAGACGGTTATTCTGCCTATCTCACGATGCAAGATACAGTGCTCTCAATGTATTGGTTGCCCAAAATGCCATCTTAGTCACGGATGAAGAGCTTTCAGATATTTTAATTGCCCCCTCTCCTATTCCGCCAGTTACTGGTGCGATTTTCTACCACATAGAATTGGAGAAAGCGGAGACTATACATAAAAATATTACCCGAAGATCAACTCGCCGGACGACATGCCTTGCTGGCATACCTTTCTTTGAAGATTTATTTATTTGCGTTGATGTTGAGCACTTTAAGCAAGTTTGAAAACAATGATACTCACCCTCAACTGGGATAACTCAGATCTCCATTCACTTTGCTAATTCCTAATGGTCCCATAGTCGATGACAGACAGATCAAACATACCAAAGGCTGCTAATAAGTTATGGAAAAATGACTCATTGAAAATTGTTTTTCAGAATGTGATAAGCAAAAATGCCGGAAGGCAGTGAGGAATGTATACCAATCTAAAGATACCTTGCCAATCCGAAAACAACTTGCCGAACAGTGTGCCAGGCCAGGGCATATTTATATTTGATAATATAACAGTCTACTTCAAGATTAGCGGTTCCATGTGGGCGAACTTACATAGAGTAATAAGGTTTATACACTTCAATAAGTGAATTAGGGAAATCCTCTGGTTTGTATGCTACACCAAATTTCTCCATCAACAGATTCATGTGAAAACAGGGGCGTTCTCACCCGATAATGACGTGCAGAATGTTTGAGATGTTACAACATCAGTAAAAGTGATAAAAGAAAAGGACTTGAGTGACTCCCTTCTACACCATGTGTTAAAAAAAAGTTACGAAATGTAAGGTTCAAAGCAGACTCGAATCAACAACAGTGCTAAAGGAAGGCGGCTAAGCAATCCTACCCACTTTGCTGTAACGCTAACGAGTTGTAATTTCAGAAATGTCTAAACAATTTACCCACACCGTCCGAATTCGCTGAAGAAACCAAAAAAGATGAATTAAAAACGTTCAGGAAAAAATTTATAAGGCCATGGAAAGCCGCCACTAGAAAGAAGGTGAGGGTACTACATTCCAGTAACTAGATTAATAAAAACACCATCATGAAAGTTGTTAGCGAATGTACTTACAAATCACAAATCCTAAAAGTGCTTTGAAATACCTTTAAGCCTAGGTACACAAAAATAATGTCTGGAAAATCAAGGCGACAAGTTCAGAAAATTTGCAAACTTACGGCCTCGTACAAATATTGCGGTATTTGAGTGGTTTTTCCAGAACCTGTTTCGCCTTCAATTACAAGGACCTGATGATCTTTGATTGCATCCAGTAGGGCTCTACGAAAGTTATATATTGGAAGGGATTTGCGAGTCTCCTGAAGAGTCTTTTTCTGCTCCTCAGAACGCCTGCGCAACTGCTCCTCGGGTGTCAATTCTGGCTCAAGATTTACATTTGAGCCAGGTTGGGTCAGGGCCTTCATAAATTCTATCTCATCGTCCAAAATAAGTTCGTACTTTTCCTACAAATACAAAGCACTCACCGCATAAGTACAAATGCAAAGGAATGCAGTCTTCAAAACTACCTTCGTACGTACCTTGACTTTGCTGTCTCTGGCACCAAGTTTAAATAGGGCTGAACTTAGGTGTTCTTGTTCCCATCTTCGATTTTCACCGTGGGGGCCTTTTTCAGCTTCAGTTTCATAGTACGTGTCGTCAGGACGCTAATCAAAGATAAAGAAACAATTAAGTAGATTACCTTATTCTCCGTCGGAATAAAATAATGTTGAGCATTTTGTTCAGCCGTGACAACTTTGTGAGCGTTTGCTGCCTCAAGAATCGTTCGCTTGTATTTAAGTTCGGTCCGCTCAAGCTCAGTAAGCCTACAAGACTTAAAAAAACATAAGACTTGCTCTTCTTCGCCAAAGAACGTTTCTTCATCACGGATTTCCGCTTCCAAATCCTGTAGTTTATCTAGCTGTCGTTTCTTCAGGTATTCCCAGCGGGATTTCTTCTTAAGTTCTTCGAGAAGTTCCTCCCTTGTCTAGGGCTTCGTTAAGCCCCAAATTAATAAACTTACCACTTCTCCACGTTCCAGACGTTTAAGATCTTCCTCCAAGCGAGAACCACGGACAGCTTTCTTATTCGACTCATTGTCTCTAGTTAAAAGGCGCTGAACAAAAGCGTCTCGTTCCTTTATGTCGTTCTCCCTGTCCCGTTCTTCCTCCTCATACTCCCTCATGGGATCATCGGCATCGTCATCTGGTGGCTCATTTCTAACCCACTAAGAAAATGAAAAAGACCGTACGGTGGTGCTTCTGCAATATTCTCTTCTTCATCACTCTCACTAGCAGCCCTCTTCCTCAGATTCCGCTTTTTTGTGTTCATTTCCAAACTAAAACGATGCTAATCAAATGCACTAACAGAATACCATTAACAAACAAAGTATTAGGCGATCCCTCACCCAGGAAAAATATGGGCTAGGTGGGCCATTACATCTAGTTTCTAGGTCACTGAATGAATGCTTAGCAAACTGAGACTGCTTGTAGTCATAAGTTGTCTGAAGGTTTTGTAAAGTATTTTTAACTCCAAACATACAAAAAATTTCTTTTTCTTTAAAAGCAAAGGTTGAGCTAAATTGTTGGAAACTAGGAATATTAATATATGATATGCAAATCTACTTCTATTTAATCTTATGCTCATTTCAAACGCATCGATATTCTAACAAAGTGAGCAAAGCACTTAAGAAAACTGATAAGTCTTGTGACGCAAAATAAAATACTGGCAACTTCTTGGGTGGATTTCAATGTAACGCCAAGTTTGTATTAACCTGATGTCTGTTAAATTCCGCGTTTAACCACGCGGGACCTATGAACTTTACGCTATGCATACTTATTTTTAGAAACGCGGTTTCTTGCTGGGTTCTATAATCTGCTCACTATCCCCTAGGGTAATAATGAACCCATGCAGTGTCCCCAGACTTCCCTGAAGATTGAAGACTACATAATACTCGGGCAAAATATATTGTAACACGATGGTGGTTTATCCCTCGGTATTGGTGAGGCACCACATTTGTACTTCTTGTACCTCGCTGGGTAAGCTGGCCTTCGGGCCATGCCAGTAACCCAGACACCTTCTCTGTGCTGAATATATTTATTCTGCCCGAATGTTGTGTCTTCTTTCGTCTTCAGGGAGTCTTGGGACGCTACCATATATTCAGCACAGAGATGGTTTCTGGGCTACTGGGATGGCCTGAAGGCCAACCCACCCAGCAAGGTACACGAAGGCTAATTCAAAGTACAAAAGTGGCGCCTCACCAATACCGAGGGATAAACCACCATCGTATTACATTTATTTCCATGCTTGTATGAGCTGTCACGATATAGAGAAGCACTTAGAGAGAGGACTTTCTGTTTATCTTCTAATGCAATGGTTTATGCATGGTAATACTGTTTATTGCTGATTTTTGCTTAAAAAAGGGGGTCTTAGCACAATATAATTTAATCAAATTTATGCTGCAAAACTTTGCCTATTTGCTTAAGTATCCGTTTTAATCTTCCAAGAAAGTTAGGCTCCGCCTATGCGCTTTTGCTAAACGGCATGGTGTCTGAGTCATGTTAACAAATTCTGTGCCTTTCCATACGTCGGAAATAGAGTTTTAGTCCTGGTATAATTCTTTTTTCCCTTAAAAAATTCAGAGTGCTACGCATATTTTACTTGAGGAGCAGATACTCAAATCTTGAGTTTCTGCTGGCTTCTAGCCATGTGTGACTTCAAGGGGCACAGTTTTGGACTCAGGTTTAACACATTCGCACGCTATTTTCTAATATTTAGAGGCCTCTCTAAGACCAACTTTTGACAGCATAATAAAGACCGCATCTAGCAAAGTGTTCTTTGGCGTTCGCCTTCTTTTGGTCCGTTAGCACAAAGGAAATTCCTATAAACACACTGTCTTAGGAACGTGTAATATGATGTCCAGAACTACGCCTTAAGTTGGAGCATATGCGATTTATGAAACTAAGCTTTATTGTATATTCCAACAAACAGACCTAAACTATAAAACGCATTCCTTGTAACTACTGTGGTGTGTGTAATACTTATTGGTTTTAATGGACATTTCAGAAAGGAGGCAAGCAAAAAATTCGAATCTCGTGACCGGTTCGTCCTCTCCCGTACTTAGTGACTGCGGTTCCCCTCCTTCTTGAACGTTGCATTTTCTCCCTCAATCTTTTCATTTCTAATAAATATGTCCAAAATGAGTCAATCGGACTTGTCTAAGAACGCTAGAAATAGGAAAGCGGAGACCGATGAGTCTCGCTCCACATGTGCGTCTTATTAGTACTTGTTTGCAAACATTTAAGAAGCAACCACCAAACAAATGTAAAGCCTAGAGTCTTGTTTAACTCTGACTCTAGTTACACGATAAATTAAATCTCAGCAGATTATAGTCTCGCCTTGATTTTCGGCCTTTAGGATACACTAATTGAGCTTCATTTTCCCTGACAGTACAAGTACATGCTCTTCACAGTAATATGGCCTGATACGGTTTCGGAGAAGAATTAGGGTGCTAAACTAGGGCATAGTGGATCATGTAGGCATTTGCCTAGGGGGATAATTGTAATACGATAGTGGTTTATCCTCCAGCATTGGTGAGGCGCCACTTTTGTACTTTGAATTATCCCCCTTGTACCTTGCTGGGTGGGCTGGCCTTTTGGGCCATGTCAATAGCCCAGACACCTTCTCTGCGCTTAATATAGATTCTGCCCGAGAATTTTGTCTTCTTTCGTCTTCAGGGAGCCCCGGGACGCTACGTAATGGCCGTCCTTGGTATGAAGGAGTAAGCCAAGGGCTTGAAATTAAGATTGCCTAATCTGCATCTACATTTTCTATCACTTGCTCATAAAATAAGTTTGGCTAAGTAATATTCGGTTTTTGACATATGCAGCCGTCAGTTTGAATTTCTACTCTGTATAAAATACACGTCCGCTAACTCAAAAATAGTGCTTAGCTTATTCATCACTCTCAGCCAGGACTTTTATATTTTTAGGTAGCTTTATTGTTTAATGCACTTGAATGCTTCGTGCTGAAAATGAAACCACATGTTTTGTTTTTCTGATTGGCTTGCGTTTTTGCCTGCCGCTTCTGCTTAGGATTCAAGATATGAAACGGTTTTTTCGCAATGCTTTGTCACACATTTTTCGCCAGTTGCGAAGAGCATCATTACCGAACCGTTTGTATCGTACAGTCGCTGGAGCTTCTCTATTTTCACTGGCCGTCACATCAGCTCACCTGGTTGTGCCCTTTGGTCAGAAAAATGGAACCTCTAATAAATTGCTGAGTTTTGTACCCGATATTGAACTATCTGGTGAGGTAAATCCGTATAATAAATTCGATTGCAGCATGTTCTGGTGCGTCTCTTCCAAAAATTTGCCTCTGTTGAGGTTAATGGTGAGGCCTTCATGACACCTAGAGATTTCATTGATTGTGTAACCGGTGCTAGACCGCCAGTCAGTATTAAACGCCACGTGATTGATACCGGTATGGCGGAACAGCTTCTTGCTAAGACACCTCGTGTTTCTTCGAGTTGTGGTGCCTTGTTTCACACTCTTGACAGAAGTGGACTGATTTCTTGTTCAGAATACCTCTTTTTACTATCAGTATTAACTAGTAGGTTATTTTTATGCCTTTCTGCATTCTTAGACAGCAGTTATAATTTGCATGTACTATTCAGGATGTTTGATCAGGATTTCAGTGAAAGTATAGAAAAGTCTGAATTCTTTCAGGTAAAGTTGATTCTGCTGACTTAGCGTTGACAGATAATGAACTTATGCAACATGAAATTTTGGGCCGGAAAATCTGCCGAACAGGTTTGGGATTAACCATTTCACCAACCGTTTAGTCTGCATCACAATGTTCTACCACAATTCAGCGTCACTTCTTCAATGAAGACGGTCGTGGAAAGCTTGTGTATAAAGACTTTCTTAAGTAAGCAGTATTTTTTTCTTTTTCTGTGGGCAAAGTTGGTAGTACCTTGCAGTAATTTTGATTTTTAACCTCAGATTTATCTTAGGACTGCAAACTGAGGTTCTGCGAGCGGAGTTTTATCGCTTTAGCTGCGGAGATGACTCGATTTCGCCGTTACAATTGGCTCAGGCGATCTTGCGGTACGCCGAACTGCCGGACAAACTAAAAGGAAAAGGGCTTGAGCTTGTCGCAGAGAGCATAATGTTTGAAGAAGACAGCATCGATTTTGAGTCCTACTGCTCTTTCTTTAATCTCCTCTTTCAATATGAAGATCTATGCTCAGCCCTTAAAATGTACATGCTCTCCAATCGCGCAATTTCGAGAGGTACGTTTTTTGTCCCTTTTTATGCTTCAGTATTGACTTCTCAGTCGCTGATGAACTTTTTCTTCGCCTTGCAGAAGAGTTTCAGCGTGCAGCTCGTGCTGTGACCGGTAAACGAATGAACGACGTCATCGTCAACACGGTCTTCCTGTTATTCGATGCCGATGGGGATGGTCACTTAAGCGCGGAGGAATTCATCTCTGTCATGCGCTCCTACCTCGCTCGTGGGACACGTAGTCGGGTAGGAATATTTTTGCCGATGGATGAATCTTTCAAAGTCCTCGATCACCTTTTTTTCACATAGGGCCTTACTCAACTTAACGAATTGGAACTTTTTTTAAGTCCCATATTTTTAATTATCTTTAGAAAGTGTTAGCAGTTTATGGGAGGAGTGGCTGATGTTCTTTCGAACAACTTCCCCATGGGATGTTTTGAATGAAGTAGATTATTTGTCTTTCTACCCTGTATAAACTGTTACTGAATCGGACGTAATCGATCTTCGTCTATTTGTGGATTTCATGCTCATTTATTACTTTTTCTCTTACACTGTATGTCAGAAAGTCATTAGTGTCGATAAACTTCATTTTTGATTTAAAATAGCTTAATTTTATGCCGTTTTGTGAAGTTTGCTCATGCAGTGGGGACAATTTCTGTTTCGGTAAAGCATCTTTTTTGCATATTTAGGGAAGGTTTTAGTTCCCAAGGTATAAGATCCTGGTCAAAATATTTCAATACGCGATTAAAAACACTTTCATGTGGATTTTCTGACTACGTAGCATTGTTTTGGCATCTTTCAATGAAGACTAGAATTTTGATAAGCATTCGTGGCCCATACCTGAAAGAGGCTCTTGTAAAATGTGTAAAATAGTTCGCTTATTAAACATTACAATTCAATCTGACTAGTAGTGATAATACGGGGCATCAGGTATTCATTTCTTACTTCTTCTTTTTAAGCTAACAAACGAATCAAACATGCAAAGCTTCACTTCTTGTGTTGGAACCAGGATGAGGGCAATTTCGTAACAAACGTACAATTGCCTGCGCTTACCACCTCATTTGCATGGCTTAAATTGTGCATGTAGAGTTCCCTTCATTTCTCTTCTTTTATTTCCTGTATTTGATGCCTGTCGTTTATTTATATTTATGAGTAATAAAGAGTGGCTCAACTCTACAGTTTTTTTCAAAATGTCTTTTCTGCTTGTTTTGCTCTGTTTGTTTTCTATACGTCATCTCCTAATTGGTAAAAATGTTGTTAATTGTTTTTTTGCTACATCATAAATTGATTTTTTAAAGACGTCTACCTCGCATTCACGCATAATCCTTCACCAGTCTGGTAACTCGATTCCCATTGGTCAGCAAGACTTGGGCAGCACCCTCTGTTCATCTATTTCAACTCTCACGTCTAGCCGATCCGAGAAATGGTTGCAAATTAACGGTCAAAATGTACACGGTACACTTGATTAGGCCATGTATGCAGGTCAAGTGATTTTAAACGAAATTTTGAGTTCTGTCGATATCTGTTTACTTGGTGAATTCATGTGGCGATGAAATAATGCAGATCGTTAACTTCCGACCTGTTCAACTATCCCTTTTTTAGAAAAGTAATAAGCAACCTTAGAACCTCTATTTTACCAAATTGTTTCTGCGCCTATGTATGTGTGCATACAGAAGTGTTTAGTTTCACCACAGGTAGATACAATGCCTCGTGTTTCCACCAAGTTCTCCACTCCAATATTGGCACATTTAAGGTTTCCCAACTCAGGATCAAACGAAATCGAAAGAAGAACGCACATTATGTCGGGTACAATTGAGTGGGGTAGCGTGAGCCGAAATAGACTACTGTAAGGAGGCAGTCGCAATTCTTCATCTAATCCGAGCGGGTTACGATTTTGCTTCGCAGAATCCCGCCTTCCAGTTCGCCTATTGGCCCCGCTACGTGGCGCGACTGCTGCGTTTTCGTCCCGTCTTTCGCGGTGATCTTCAGGGCTGGTCCTTCGAGATGGATCGCTCTATGCCCTTCGAGTTGCCTGACGCCAAACCTCACGAGGTTTGTCCCTTTATATTTACTCCTTACTTAATAGGACCTTTAAAATGGCTAACGCGTAAATCTCCAACTTCTACTCAACTGTTATTAAGCTGAAATTTTGCTACATAGGCATGTGTGATCGAGACAGGCACGTTCCACTTTAAATCACCTGAATTCCCGTAGTCTGCAGTATTAAATGAATGGTATGTTTATATGGAATGCCATAGTATTTTGTGGCCTCTACAACTAGGAAACGTGTTAATTGCACCTCAAATTCTGGTTCTTTTTTAAAGTTCTTTTAAAACTATCGTTTTCGAAACGACTTTTACAATTTATTTAGCATTGCTCGTTGGGACTATGTAAGTACACCTTAGTTTCATGCTTTTCTATAAAATGTCTTCTTCAAATTGATCACTCTGTCCCTTCAGACTATTTATTATGAATAATACACCCTTACTCAGATCTGTCATTGTGATCAATCCAAGGATTTGAGTGATATATGTGCGAAGTTTTGAGTAGCTCTTTCTTTCATGTTTGCATCAAGCTACCTCAGCCTCAAATATTAGCATAGCAAACGACATGAAAAGTGTGGTGGGATTTCCGATGTTCCCTTCCCCGAGCGGTTTTGAAGTCGTTGCTTACTGATTCCTGTCTGCTACTTCCCGTGTTCCAATAACAGGCTTGTTTCGATCAGTGACCCGATTCTAGTGTGTCGAATCAGGGGGCCTGATGTTTGTAAAAAATATTATAGGGATTGAGCTAACTTGTGAGTGAGAAGAACTGAAATATCGGCGTTTTTTGGTTGGAATTTTATGACTATAAGATTACGCATCATTCGCAAGCATTTGTTAGGGGTTTCCTCATGTGCTGGATTTGGAAGTTGCCATTTAGCCTCTATCCATTGCAATAGCTCATTGTCCTTTAAATCGTGATTTTTAGTGCGGATAATTGTTATGTTTCAAATAAGCATTGTGATGCGTCGAGACCCTTTGGCTGTCAAGGACATCTGATGAACCCACAACTCGATGGCTGGCAAATTTTTACTCCGGTGATCGTAAACTTAATCGTGAAGCAGCTATGTTGGAGGGCCGTAGGTATCTAACAGATGTTGGCCCAGTGGATAGATTAAGGTAAGGTAGCTAGAAGACTTGATCAGCTTCATTCGCATGCATAAAACACTGATCCAAAGGGAAGCCGTCTCAAGGCCTTTTTTGTCATCAGTATAGTGATATGAACTATTTTCGCATAGTCATTGCTAAGAAAATGGTCTAACACTGGATTTATTCATGAGTTGCAAGCATTTTACACTGGAACTTAATGCCAAAACAATGTCTCAAGCTGAAGCGTTGATTTTCCTCACACAGCATAACTTCATTAGATCTGTCAATTCCATCATAGCCGCAATTAGACCTTTAGGGATGATACGTCTATTGAGATAGGTCAATCACTTCCAGGGAAGCTCAAACTGGCCATGCAATTTTGATGATCTGTAGAAACTGGATCCTGCACCAGCCTCCATGAAATGGACCGCATCTTGGAAGAAATGGAAGTATTCAACTGGTCCTATGTAAAGCCCTTTTTGCTGCAATTTTATCGTTTTCTACCCCTTCTCCGGGTTTTTCGCGAAGGTAGTGAAATCATGTCCTTTCGGTGCGCAATCACTTATTTGGTGTGCTACAACTAAGCGAACTCGAAACAATTTTGGTGTTGTGTGTTTCGCAGCCTACTAGCACACAACTTAAGGAGTCTTTCTATTGTTTGCAAGTCTCGTCTTCTACTCTCCAAATTTCTTTGGTGGCAACTGACATCGATGATTTTCCATCATAAAGTGACAAGATGCATCATTAGTAGTTCAAGTGGGTGGGCGTTTCTATTTCTTTCCGAGACCTGACAATACAAACATATTTAACAAATACTTCTATTGCTACAGTTTGCAGAGGAGAAATGGCTGCCAGTATGGCGCTTCTCAGAGCAGCCACCGTGGAATATTGCGAACCGCCTCTCGACCTTTCCCTATCGTACCGACTGGTGTGTTGTTCATCCCGACGGCAAACGCACTCGCGAACGCCTCACTGGTATGAGTCCCGAGGAACAGACCATCTTCAAGGGCGATCGTGTTATTGTGCTCAAGGGAGTCAGCAGGGGCAAGGTTTATCTCTTTTTTGACTAGCCACTCGCTTTAATTCTCCCCCTCGGTAGCCCTAACTTACTTTTAACCGTTTATTTTCCCCGCTATTTCTTCGCATTTTAAGTATCCACTTAGAAAGAGGCTCTGAAATTCACCTGATAAATAGTCTTTATTCTTTCCTCTTTAATCCTTCGTTCTTCTATTCGTGGTGGTCGCTCAACTTGGTTCCGTTCCTTTCTTCCCCTCATCTTGCTCTAACCGTCTCAGGTCATCGAAACTGCTGAAATTCATTACAAGTAGAATTCCTGTAGTAACTGTTTATAACTAGCAAAACGCTTAGGAAACAAGAATCTTTTGCCAATTTTGCTCATGGGACTTTCGTTTTGGGTTGCATTTATTGTCTGCTGAAAATGGCAATATACTACTTATCATCCCTTCCATTTTCACGCTTCCTTCATGCAACGGGACTAATTGGAGCAATTGAAATTCATTCCGTAGCGTTTTGAAAACATTAAATTTTCATTTTCATGCCTGGAATTTTGAAAACTAATGGATAAGACCAAGTAACGTTTGTTTTCTGAAGCAGGGCTACCGTCCTTGCCCCTGTTCTATTGCTCAAGGAATATCGAGATCACCTCGATCAAGTGCAGGAGTTGAATCACTTAATTCGAATTTGTCTTCCTAACTCTGAGAAGACGCTTCAAATTGTTTTAAATTATTTGAGTACTTATTTTTTCCCCTTTTTTGTTTACATTCGGATTCAACTTACCAACATTTGGTATTATTGCTCATGTTATTGCTGATTCTCACTTGTGGGTAAATTTTTTTCGTGCGTAAATATTCCCTCCCCCGGACTCAAAATCTACTTCAACAGTTGGAGTTGTTTTACTGTTCAATTTCATGTCTCAAATCAGAAACAGCTCAGGGCGATGGGATTGGAATTCACTTGGTGGAGTTTTGTAAACAAAGAGTTGTTGCGGAGGCAGCTTTGAAGTGAAGTACCCTTTGAAGACGCTAGAATCGTGCTAGCCAGCACTGGGTGACTTTACCTGCCTCCCATGGTGTTGGTGACCAGTGATTACCCGAATTGGGCCACTAAAGTGTGAGAGTTTAGCTTATTTCATAAAAGCTCTTAGGGAAATCTCATAGTTACACTTTATTCTCACACTCTTCGTGCTTCATTTTATCCACCCACTACGACGCCGTTTTGCTTTTAATGTTAGTGCAACTCACCAACAGCTAGAGGCTTCCTGTGCCGTTGCCTTCTTTTGTTTGTGAGCGAAAACCTCGTTCTATGCGAGAATAATGCTGAGTCTGACCATGCTGATAATTTCCTATTGTCGTTGTGTTGTGCTTGCGGTCCAGGTTTTTTCATCCCTATTGCATTTTCGCACACTTTTCTAATGTTGCATTTTTGGAATTTTTTCCTATTTTTCTCGAAGACCGCCTTTTACAATCATCTTTTTATCAATTTATCCCAGCAATACTGCTGAAATTGTTTCAGTAGACTCCTGTGATAGGGTTACTCAAACTCCACGTCCGGGTCGGCAGTCCCATTGTATTCGACTTATCCTTCGGGAGATTTAAGATGACTAGTTCTACACGTTCTCTTGTTGATTAGTGGAAATCATGGCACATCATTATCACAGCTGGAAGCTATTGGACTTGCAGCATTGATCAAAGGACCGACTGCTTAAACCTCTTGCCGTAAAACGAGTTCTGAACGTCCTTGACCTGTTGCTATGGCCAGGACCCCATGTCACAAGCATAGAGGTTGAACCATAACAGACCATGGGGCCGCATGACCGTTACACTTTCTCTGAGTGCGCATCCCCTTTTTTCTTCAGCGTTTTGGATGTACGATTGTAAAATAAACCACTGTCTGTAGGGCAAAAAAAGTTCAGACGAAATGGAATAGACTTCCCTTATTGGGGCATGTGGAAGCTTCACTTAGTTCAAGTAGCAGTAACGCTTAAGCCTCTTTGCTGAAGGCAGGATATGCGCAAACTTACTTTGTGACACCTATGCCTTTGTTACGGCTTTATCATGATCTTGTGGTGTCACATATATTAGTAAGAGGGTTTATGTGAACTCTAAGTCACGTTTGTTTTTGTTTGTTTGCTCTCCCAGATTGGCATTGTGAGTTCGGTGATAAAAATGCGGAATCTCGTCTACGTAGAAGGCTTAAATCCTCGCTATCGATCTCCTGAGGGCAAAGGGCCCCTCATTTCTGATGAGAACTACCTCAAAATCAACGAAGAGGTGCGTTTCTTACAATCCTCCTCCCGCCCACATATAAGCTTCGGTGAAATATACTTTTCATAGGCAAACTAGTGGTTATCGTCCTGGGTAGTAATGCATTTGCCCTTCCTCCAGGTGGCTCTCATGGACCCCTCCGATAGGACGCCCTGCGAAGCAGTGTGGCGCTACGACTCGCAGGGGAACCGCGTGCGCGTCTCCAAGCGCAGTGGGCACCTGCTGCCCTTGCCCACAGCTGCTCGCATCCTCGACGACCTCACTGATCCTGTGGCCGCCGAGGTGGGGGAAAAGGACACTCCCACGGAAGCTGTCACCAAGACAACTGTGGATTTCGTTGCACCAGAACGACTGGAGACCTTTGAGGAGGAGTTGATGCGGGTCTATGCTCCCGAAGAGAAGCGACAGCGAATGCCCACCTTCTGGTACTGAATTTAACGTTTTTTCGGCAGTACACATACACACACAAGTTGAACTTTTGCATTCGCTCGGAACCCAAGGAAGCAAAAAGTGTGTGTGAAGCTGAATAAATGTTAGTCTTTTGTATTTACATTTGGACCAGTAGAGGTGCCGCTGTCCAAGAAAGCAGAAAAGATGGGACAATCTGGGGGACAAATTACTCCTCCTGTTCGACTGCGTCTTTTATTCTAAAGGAGACGAGAAGAAACTGTACAGAAAATGCGAAAATATAAGACAATTATTCGCCACTTGCCAGTTTTCGGTGGTAGTCCCAGCCGAGTAACCAAATAAGTCACGAGTCTGATTCCAAGCGGTGTTCATTTTTTAATGGCGAAAAATTTTGAAGGAATAAATGCAAGTGTAATTTAGACATGCTAAAAGTGAGGATTGGGAAGGTAGTTTCGTGGTAAGAGCAGTTTCCGATTTGGGAGAGTTAATACAAGATTGGTACGTGGTAGCTTTGAATTGACCCGAGTGCGCACAGCTTGCCAACGCCAGTTATACCCCATGCAATATGAAAATTAAGCAGCCAATTAAGGGATACAACTCAAAATGCAAGTGGCGATAAAATCTGAGCTGTTTTTCACCTGGATGCAGTAAAAACGATGTAAACAAGATGAGTAAGAACCTCAGGAAGACTTAAAAATGAGGGGAGGTCGTGGCTTGGTTATTAGTTATGGAATTAGAATTCACAAAATAGTTCAACCAGTTAACGACTTATTGAAGCAAAAATGAGTGGGAATGAAAACTTACGAGGGCAATGGTGCATGGAATGTGAGCGAGGAAAGCAAAGCCGGGAGTTCGAGGAGCGAGGCGGTACAGGAAAGATCGAGTTGTGGTCGGCTTACTCTCGCCCTTCTCGTCCACAGCACTTGTGTCTACCGTCGTCGACTGCTTCATCTCCAACTCGCCGCCGTAGACCAGGGCGTCAAGCACCGTCTTTACATCTGAGGGAACCAGGGGGACCTGTGGGAAAACGGCACCGTCATCAGGACACTACCTTTAAATGGCTAGATTTTAATCAGGAGCTTTTCCCATTATACCTCGAAGGAAAGGCCGTATAGGAATTATTCCACATCTGCCAGCAACGAAGGAATCTAGACAAAAAACTAAGGCTACGGGACGAGTACGCCTTCTACTGGTTGAGATAAAGCTAATCCGGTAGATGACCAAATTCACTGCTCAATGATATCACGTGGCTAGCCTATTAATTCATTGCCTAGGTATATAAGTTAAGTAGAAGAGACGTAAGAAACCATAAATGATGAACGAACCGTGCAGAGTTTAGCATCGGTGATAAAGCGATGAAACTCTTCAACGGAGGCATACGACGAGTTCCACCTTTTTAAAGGATCTGATATTTTCGAAACCGATTCAGTCTAAACATATAAAATGCAATACTTTATGTTAGTCAATGCCACTGGCTTCCAAAATGCACCCTACTGAAATTATATGGGCAAATGAAACATAGGTAAAGTAACAGCTTAAATAATCGTCATGGTGCAGATTAGAAATACGATTCACCTTGTCCTGAATGTACTTCAAGCAGGCCGTCCGCAGCATTGCCACAAACTCGCCATCCACTCCAGTCTCACCAGCAAACAGGGTGTTAGCAGCCAACGACTCGCTCGGTTCAAGCTCATAGAGAAGGAAGATCTTTTGCTTACTCCCTGCCAACACAGGTAGTTCCTTGACCAATTTACGCCCTATCAAAGATTTTAAGATGCGAGGCAGGCGATTCTGAGGCAGTTTGGTATCAATTGAAATAGCCTTGACCGTCGCACCCTCGTTTCCGTTTTTACGGATGCAGTTGTATACCAGACTCTCTTCTACATCTGTGAGGGACTTTAATTTACTAAAAGCAGGGGTTAATGTAAGAGATAACCTACTCGATGTTGCCAATTTCACGCATACGCCAGGAGAGAGTTCGATTAGAATTAACCAAGACTTCCACTTGGCCCTCCTTTTGCATCCGGTTCAGAACCGGGAGAAGTTGAGTAAGTGTTATATCGGGAAGCTCCTCTTCAAAGGTCTTCTGGGTCACCGGATCGGAATGCGCAACGAGAATTGACAGGATTCTAGAAAAGATAATCTCTAAGTCTGTGTGAAGCTTACCTCTCGGGCAGCTTCGATAGATCGACTAGCTTTTTAGTTTCTGACATTGGTAGGTTTCAGAAAAGTCTACAAATGATACCAAAGTGCGATAGTCACACAGTTAGAAGATGAGGATGATAACACGACCGGTAAATCAATGTTTGTGCATGAGACCGAGATGGCTCGAGATAGTAAGCGATGTCCACATAAACACTTCAACAAGTTCAACTTTTCCATATTGACCCCAGTGAGCTAATGCGGGACAACTTAACCAAATTTGGGTGCATAGTCAATTGAATGATTAATTAAAAGTGGCGAAAGCATTGTTTAGGTAAATAAAGCACTCCTATATTAGTTAAAAGAGATTTAAGGAGATGTACCCAAGCAAATAAAACAAAGTACATCAGCTAAAGCTTCATCCGGTGGGCATGTGTACCGACAATTAGCAAACCGGTTATTGGTATTAAGCCAATGAAATGGTGGGAACCTTGAAAATAAATAACATTTGTGTTTAACAGTTTTAGCAACACAATGAAAGTTTTTACTCACTAAAATTTGCACATACCATTCGTTACAATTTGTTTCGGGACCCCCAGGGCTTTTTTTGTAGTAATTTGTCCTATTCAGCTTGTTGCGTAAATTTGATGCCTGACAAAGGAAAACTTATTCCAGCCCTCACTAACGTAATTGTTTACGAGAGCTTTTCTGACATCTGGACTTTTATACAGTGGTCCAGTGCATTTTTTGCCTCCGTTGGCACGCATATTTTACAATAATTGATAAGTTAAAATGCGGACACCAGTGTGTTTGTACAAAAAAATAATTTGCAATCAAGACCATGTCTTAAAAGTCGTACCTTAATATACCACTTCATTTTATAGTGATTAATAGACGTAGACGTATGGACATGCTGTTTTTGTAGCCACTTAGGCATTCAGAGTTATCGAGTAGTTATTTCAGAAGCGACAGCATCATGTACGAAATAGATCTATGAGACAGCCACGGTCTTCCCTAAAGTCTTAACAAACCATGTTAGTATGGAGGTAGATCTATAATTCGCATTCAGAAGGCTTGGGGGGCTGTAGGCATTGCCGGAGAGTCCTGCCGGGTGAAACTCTACCATATGGGTGCTGAAAAGCCCGCATGGTCAGCTTTGGAATTAAGCGTGATACTATATGACCACATAGGAAACTCAGGCATAAGCTGGTTGTTGATGGGGCTGGGCATCCGATTCGCATATTCCTTCCGGGCAAATTTAGGCATTTTGCTAACACAAATTCCCACGGATGTCGAATGACGAATTCGTTCGACAGCTAAAATCCTGTCAAAGATTAAATACACATCAACACAAATTTTTTCCTAATCGTGACATGGATCTTTGGCGCACTCCGACTAAAACCTTGCCAAAGCCGTACGAGGGATAAAACGACTACCGGATTTTGAAACTCACACTTTATAAATAATTCCTGAGAAACTAAAGAGAAAAGATTTTTGAATTTTCAAAAATCTAGTAAGCGAATAAATGATACATTTAGTGGAAATAGACCGGATGTGACAAATAGTACATTGCAATTTCCTTGTTCTAGTAATGCCTCTGTACGCGAAGTATGTGAATGCAAACCGCAAAAAAAAAATTAGAGGCGAAGAATTAGGTCAATTGTGGGAATCCGGGGAGGTCTAACACCTTTTTCAGAAATGTAACCTTTTTAGAGTGTGCACGACGATTTTTAGAAGGTACGCAAAAATGATTTTTGTCAATATTACTGCTCTTCAATTCTCTAGAGCAGCTTGTAGCGCTCGAGATTCCCCTGACAACGATACTCGGGCAGAATATGTTTTATCGACGTACAGAAGGGTTGTGCGGCTACCGGCATGGCACGGAGGCCATGCCGCTGGGCGGAAGTACAATGGCCGTGCCTTTTAGCATCCTCGTGACCAAACCAAACAGTCAAACAAACATAAAGCACTGCATACCTTTGGCAATATTCTGGTAGCGTAAATAGAGGTATGCAGCAGTAATCCTCGAAAGCATCTTCGTTTGAGATGGATAGTTAATTTAATCTCACCTTAAGTTGGCCGTTGGTTCAGTTATTGTTTCCAAGTCCTGTCAAGGGTGCAATCGGCATTCTTAATCAAACTGCAAGATCAACAATGCATTCCATGAACCCTTTCCCAGACAACATTGCCTTGTGCTGATTACCCTTCCCTTAAAGCAAAAAAAGCGATTGCATAAATTGTAGCTTCCTACGAATGTTTTTAACTAAAATGCGAAACATGGTTTTGTATGAAGTCACGTACGGCGTAAATTAAACGCTGTCTACAAATGACGGACAAGGCAGACGTAAAGGGAGTAATGCTAATCTATTTACAAGAAACCCATTTGCATATTCTCTCTATTATTTGCTAAAAGTGTGCCATTTTATCAACCTCATGTCTTTATTATCTCACCATCTAAAAGAATAACAGATTGGTGATGTCTGTGACAGCCGGCATTTTCAAGTGCGAACCATTACCAAAGTAACTAGAATTTACAAACAAGAACACTTTTTTAATAACGATGCCGTGATTGAACCTACAAAATACTATAGCTGTATAGAATTAATACAAAATATTGAACTAGCACAGCCTTACCTTTCTGTCTTTTTTAGCTTTACCAGCCTTTCATCTTTACGTATCCAAAAGAACTGTAACGATATTCACCAGCGAAGCGTTTGCAAAAAAGTGTGCACCTGTGAGGAGACGTACACAAAATGCGTCGCAGAAGAAATTTTTACCTTCAAGATTGCTTGTGCTACACCTGTTACTGTTACTGCGGATACTGGATCCAAAAAGCCGCATTTATAGGGAAGAACTAACCATTAAAGCACAGAGATGACCGCCTTGTTGCAGAGAACGGCAATTTTCTTATCAGCTCAAATTCGAAATCGGTGTTTTTCTAACGAGATAAGGACGGGTAACGGAAATTGCAAAAGGACAAATTTTCATCAAATGGGTGGCTGTGTATATACTATATGCTACTAGGTCTCATTCAGTAATTTTCCAAACGTGACTCGTAAACAAGATCTTGGAGAATAAATTTTAATAGCATGAAATCAAATTGAGAGTATTATCTTTTAAAGGTTAACGGCATGTTTCATTCGTAAACTAGTAAACTTTCGCTTGGCTCTTTTACAATGCTTCAATACGTGAGGTCAGTAGCTATTTAAAATTGCTATTGTTGCTGATCGGTGGTCCATATAGAGCCCTCGAGAAACCAAGCCATCCAGTAAAACTCACATTTTTATAACTAGCTTTCAAATTTTTAGCGTATATATTTATAGACTTGCCACTTGAAGAAGTTTAATGACGAATATGATTTACCTCGGGTGGGATAACTACCCGCCATAGAATATGATGCTCAATTTTGCAGCATTTTCCACCTTAGAATAGTGGAAAACGACTCTGGCTTATGTGCAGTCCAGCACTTTGTCAGCAGTCCCCCGGATGATTTAATACATCCGTAAACGATTCTGTTGAATCACTTGCAGCCTTCGGCAGGAACTATTGCAGTGACTTTTTCCATCCGTATTTCTTTGCCATTCCCAAGCTAGCCACTGGGCTTTTGGGCTACATTGATGGCTTCTGTACTGCATTTATCGCAATAAAAAAGCTAGAATCTCGCAATTCCTAAAGTCATGTAACCTCTGTCAGAAGACTAGCCCAACTGTTTGTTACCACTTCTTCATGGAAAAGGCTTCTACCTTAATGGTGTTTGTTTAGCAGAAAAAGTTGCCGATTGTAATCGTATTTTAAGCTCACAAATGCAATATCCAGCTTTGTCAAACTCAGGTATCTTAATATAATAAATAAATTATATATGAAGTTAAGAACTCACTGCCCTAATGATGGCTCTAAGGACGTTTCTTGCGTGCCAACTTACATGAACTCCTATTGAATTACTAACAAATGCGCTTTTAAATTAAAATTCTATATGTAGATAAATTATTATTAAAGGAAAAATCTCTCCCCAGTAGTATTCATATCTGTAGTGCCCCAAGACTGCCCTGACGACACAAGAAGGCGTAACACTCGGGCTGCTGGCATGTCTCGGAGACCAGCCCACCCACTGACGATACAATGGAGGAACGCTTAAGTAAACCCTCTACCAAAACAGGGAGCTAAACAACTAACCCATCACATAGATCCTACCATCCCTTGAGCGACGTGCCTGAGGCTCCCCATGGTCGACCATCACAACGTAGTCAGTGCTGCAAGGCAGAACACCCACGAGCCAATCATGTCAGTCACCAAATTTCCATGCAACTGAGGAGGTACATGACCGCCTCGTCACTGATCTATCTTGCCAATTCTGCTAGATCTGGAGCTTCCTCCTGCAGGGGAATTGGATTTCGGTACGGGGGAATGCATTGGCCATCACACGTGTCAACAGCTGTTTGTAGGATCACTGTCCTGAAAGTAGTGTCACATAACGAAGGACAAGTTTTAACATGGTACCGTGGGGGTAAGGTCTCGCCCCTGTTCCTCAAGGTACACTTCCCACTTCAGTGCTGCCCAGCCATTTCTCTCTGGGCTCTATCCAGCTAGTAGAGAGGTGGAGGAGGAATTGCATGTTCACATCATTGTTAGTTGCATACAGGTATGGTAGACAGCCCTGTAAAGAACTTTCAAAATGATTCACGGCTAGTGCCGCTTCAGATGTTAACAGCCTTCCTACGGACCAAGGAACTGGGATATTTGCAGGTCATAGGTGTCATTTTGAGACTTTCTGCCAAGAGTCGTCACATATTCTCCTACCCAAAGCATATGTACTTCTTCAATCACGTTGCCCTTTAGGATCGGGCTCGCATTCCGCTGCCACCAAGGTAGAGCATCGGGACTTCCCTGAAGACGAAAGAAGACATAGTACTCAGGCAGAATATGTATTGTCGATGTACAGAAGGGCTGAGGGGCTACTGGCATGGCTCCAAGGCTGAGCTGCCCCTCGGAGGCAACAATGGCGGAACCCGTAAATGGCTCGTTACCAAAACAGAGTTGAACAAGCAGGTAATTTATTGTCACATCGAGTTCAACTTCAAATTTCAAGTATTTTTGCCAAATGGGCCCGTTTCCTTGAAGTTACAGCATTATCTTTTATGATGATACAAACAACTTCTTTTATAAAAGAAAGGTCTCGCGATTCATTGCTGTAACATTTACGGGGTAATATTTCTCATGTAAAATCAAGGGGTGGTATCTGGCTGCGGTAACCGACCCTTGTATTTGTACGCATTCTCCCATCTCTTCGATGTTGCCTGGCCAATCTGGTTAGCGTTTTAGTGCCTAATCTAGTGCTACAAAAACATGAAATCGCTCGGCTACAGGTTCACCCCATGGGGTCAGCCTGCACATTGCACGCCAACCTTTGATGGGTTCAGGGGGGCGAATGAGTCACACATCGTGCGGCTGGCCGTCTGCATTGCCCCATTGAGTTCGCCCTTCTTTTAAGGGGCTCTTTAAAGGGGTACTGTCATTAGCAGAGTTCTCTATTACTACACTTGCGTCAGTAGATGTAATGAACAAATTCTTGTTCTCCCACGATCCCTCCTCAGACCAAAAAGTAAGCTTCTATAAAAATTTATGGTGCTCATACACCAAAAAACTTTGATATCTTTATGTCAAAGGCATTTCCGATTTGGTGTTTTAAAATAAACTAATCTGTTTGTAACACGATTTGATGTGACCGTTTATCAAGAATTGCTGTGATATAAATGTAACAAGGTTGCGAATCTGGGTTACGATTTAGACGTATTCCGTCTGCCTGCATAAGACAAATTTACAAATTTATGGTGCTGGAGTTTTCCAAAGAGTAAATCACTTGCACTAAATCAGCCTTCTTTTCCAGGCTGCTGGAAGCACTACTCCACATAGTGACTAGTAATTTGACGAATGTCAAACTGTGTTGTGAAAATTTTCCGTTGGTAAATAGGTTAATGAGATTTGGAGTTTCAAAGACGTTTTTAAAATGTGGATAAAAAGAAATTGCTTCATGGTAAACCTCAGGCACCTTCTAATTTAAAATGCAAACTTTTCTTCAACAACGAACATCTGTATTATGCAAAAGTCACTATTTTTTGACGCGACAGCTGAAGTCATAAAGTTTGGTCAAGACATCTTGAGGTCAGTCAGTGTAGGGAATCGGATGGATGTCAAATTATACCGGATACCACTTTACGATGGTCGCCATCAATTTGACGCATTGTTATTTTACACGCGGTCGAGCATCTGTGGGTAAATGGATCGTTTCGACTTCACTAGTTGACATTCATCCATCCATCTTCAGAACAAAGGACTGGTTCCGATTCATCCGCTTTGGATTAAGTAAAGAAGCATCTTCCAACTTACCATTCATCGCTTGTAATGGGTTTCGCTATGAGGCAAGGGAATATTTACTTCTGGCCCTTATGCAACGGCAGATATTCGACTTCACTTCACCATCCGCACTTCTGCGTCAATTGAATGTGTCTACCGCAACTCCGGAGCTCAAGGCCATTTATTTAAATAAGGAACAAATCGACTAACTTTAAATCGGCTGGAGTCATTTCCATAAAGGACATTATCAACAGAATAAACCAAAATTCGGATGATGTATAGCGATTTCCTGGAGGTGTCTACCTCTACAAATATTCAACTAGGTACATCTCTTATTTAAATTAAACTGTAAAGGCGTTATTGGATGCATTGTTTACGCTTTGCCTTTTCTGTATAAGAACTGGGCATTCAGAGTAGATGCTTGAGTAACATACCGAATTCAGAGCATTCCTTTGTGTGAATTGTCCAACTAGAAGGATCCAGATTGAGTAGTTTGAGACTAGTTGCACTTGAGCAGACGATGCTTCACCGTGTCAACTTGAGGTGAAAATAGGGCTTCCAATGCTGCTTGTGCCCTGAGGAGAGGAGGAAAATATCAGAGGGCCCCTGGTAAGAGCACACTCGCGTACCGTCTTACCATGAAAATGGCACTTTTTTGAGCGACTGAAATTAGGGCAACACTTTGACAAATATTCCACAAATACTGTCAATTTCACTTCCGTGGATGGCTTATTTTTATTAATGAAACATTAATATTCATGCTTAGTCAAGGATGTTTCTCAGCGTCAGCTGCACTACCTCCATCTGCACTACCATGAACGACGAATTTTAGGTTTGAAGTCGTCTGGCAGAATCCTAGCAGAGTTTAATGGAAGGTATAGAAAGAGTGATCCATGAGAAGTCTTTGTTCACAAGCAAATATGCCTAATGATGTGTTTCCTACAAGCGTTTCTTAAAAACTAGTGCATTTACTTTTACAGGTAATTTTAAGTAAGGAACCATTCCGCCATCCATTGGTTTGGTAAAGAGGCCGCTTAGGTGCTACGCCATTAAACCCTCAAGCAGTGGACAGACCTATAGACCATGCCAGTAGCCCCAAGCTTTACTTTAACGTAGACAACACGTATTCTGCCGAGTGTTATGTCCCCCTTCGGCATTAGGGAAGTCACGGTAGTCTCGGCAGTCAAAGATATCATTACTATCATCTGTGACGCTAGTACAAAATGCCGCCTTTTTGCGGTGAGAGATATACACTCTGATCCAAACATTTTTTTTCACTTAGACCCTTCTGCTGATTATTTTCATGGGCATTCAGATATCTACTAGATTTTACTTGTTTTAATTTACGTCCTTGACCCCGCTGTCCCTTTTAACCATAGAATATGCAGTTTGTTCGCCAATAACGTTGCCTTAACAAACCACATGCCTAAAATTGACAGAGTACCCTTTGTACGGGATGTGGGACTCGCATTTTACTCCGTACATTGGCTAGGTACCTGTAGGAGAATTACAAAAATATTATGCTGCACCTCAGTAGATGATCTCCTTTTATTGAGGAGCGTCTGTATTTAACCTTTCCATCTGTCGATTATAGTTACCGAACCCTTTCAAGAAGCCCCCCAACTGGAAATTTTCTTGCCTGCAATTAGCCAAATGAAAACTGTGAAAATGCCAATTAACTAAATCTTTCAACTAATGTTCACTCCACAGTTGATCGAAGCAATTTTTTTACTTTTCTTTGTAAGTGAAGAGACAGGCGTTAATGTTCCACTTTCCCTTGTGCTACTTTATAATCAGCTCCTAAATAATACTGATATAAAGTAAATTTAAGCCCTTTGAGTAATCTTTTGATTAAGTTCGCCATTTGAGAAACGAATCTTAAATTAACGGTAACAGAGTTCTGACGACTGTGTAATGGGACATTCAGGGTCTATCTCAGCTCCACAGCTTTTCTTTATAAAACGTTCCTTACCTCACGTATTCATCATTTGTTATGCAGCTTTTTTACTGTTGATACCTGAATAAATCTTTGAAATATGCAGTTTTAGAATGTCTCAACTCATCCTGAAGCACGTCTTGTATTGTCGACAGCGTTTATCTCATCTGTATTGACAGTTGGATACTAACTTAGTTTGATTAAATTCCTTAAATCGGCATAACTATTAGGAACCAAGCACCGGTTTATGTTGAGTTAAAGTAGAAAGGAAATGTGCTAATTAATCGCAAAACCTACAAATGTTAAACCGTAGGACATCGACTTTCACTTCTCAAAAGTTGGCTGAACCGGTAATGTTAACATTGTGAGAAAGGTGGTTATTTTGGAGTGCTGTGGAGCACAAAGTAAAGCGAAAATTCTTTTATTCATTCAGTCTCAAGTTGTTTATTTTTCTGGGCATTAATGTCACATTTTACGACCCAGGGCAGTAGCAAGGCTTTGCAATTAAGATTGAATACACACTTGCAAAATAATCTCTGTGGAGACTGAAGACATGCACCTGAGGTGATTTATGAACATTCACCAGCTGGATCCATGCGGCAGGGAAACTCACAAAAAAGTCGTGAGTTTTTCTATGCGTGTAGGAAGTATAAGGTAACACCACTGATTTACATCAAGATGACGTGTTCTAAGCTTGGCAACTGCTTACCATTTCACTGACAGGCCATCTTGATGAATGGAGTTGGCGTATCCAAGGGGAATCGCGAACATACTGAAATTCGACTCGACAAAGTAAAGCCATTCAGGTTGCTGTTAGATACACTTGTGTTGAAATCCCTTTTTTCATATCAAATTTAAAACAGAACAAGATGGATGGAGAACTCAGTTGAATTTCTATCAGCAAGGTGTTCACAACTTCTATCTAGCGCATCAGCGGTTAGAGGAAAGTCTCAGGCTCTAAAATGCTTCTTACTTATAAACACAGAGCAGACGTGACGAGTTGAGAATTGACGTAAAAATTAGGTGTAGTAAATACCGTTTTCCTGTCACCGACACCAAGAAGCCATTTAATAACAAAGAATAGGTATTAGTTTAGTACAGGTCCGTGCAGATAAGTGCTTACGGATTTACAAGATCGTAAATAACTTACAGATTATTCCTGTCTTAGTGTAATTGCCGAATGTGAAAGGGGTCTTATTATCATATTTAATAAAATCAATCGAGCACTCCAAGACTTACCTAAAGACGAAAGAAGGCATACTACTCAGATAGAATATGTACATTTGACAGACAGAAGGCCTTGGGGCTACTCGAAAAGCCTCGAGACCAGACCGCCCAGACTTGACACAATGGTGGACTTCCTACGTAGCCCACAACCAAAAAATGGAGTTAAAAAAAAAACACTTATAGCACTTGCTCCCAAAAAATTGTTAAAAAATAACTGATACATATGTTCCCCTGCATACTTTTAGATGGCGGAAATGAATAATTTTTTAGGGTCGATTAGGTCAAACGGCTAAAGTAGCCTTTAATGCTATAGAATTTCCGAGGTGTGGTATGAGTAAAACCAAAGAATTCCCTGCGTAACCATCAAGGAAAACTTCATCATAACATGGGTCCGGTGTGCAGAATAATTGCACTGTGAGTTATTATAAACACTCTAAGCATACGGCTGGCCTCTGATGGAGAGAAGAAGGATTTTCGCATAAAGTTGGTGTTTGGTGCGGAAGCGTAATCCCTGCTACGATGCCTTGTGGACATCAGAGATACAAACTTCGAGTCGTAGTGCGCATTATCTTCAAAAATGGCACAAATTTCATCCAGAAACCAATAAAAGCACAAAGTCACTCATATGTACCTTAAAAAAAGTACTTTTAGTTTATTTCCGAGCTATTTATTTGGCCGCTTGTCGAAGATATGTGATTTAATTGCTATGCCATTTAAACTCCAAATACCGTGATGTCATTTTACAAAAGTCTCAGTAATCCACTCTGGTGAATCAAAATGAAACTGAGTAGGGTATGTTAACTACCTTAGGAAGATGATGCAATACTTGTACTAGAGAATGGGCGTTCAAGCCTTCCTAGCCCAAGACAAGTGACGCTGAAAGTTGAGATTTTCCGGCTCGTAAAAACCAATCATAGAAATGACCGACGAAAATTTAATGCGCACTTCTGGAAAAAAACGAAATTCGGGCGACATGATGCCCTTATTTCCCGTGTCATAAACGGTCACCATAAGTAACAGGAATCTACTCTAACTTTTCAATTCCGGAACACTTCTAAACTCATGTTATTTCCACAACCTCTTCAATCTCACCTTCTGTGGCAATAAATTTTCCCGTGTGCTATCCTTTTTTACACCGATAGCATTTGTTTCAAAATCGTCTTTATTACAGCATTCCGTGCCGAATACAGGTTTGTCTATTAACTATCGTTGAGGAGACGGAACAACATTCTGTTATTTGATGATCACGGAGCCCAGTATTCATTCTAAAATTTATCAAGAACTCGATTAAAATTCAATTGTATGAGGTATTTAGGTTGCGGCTCTGCATAAAAGAGACTTGCTTTAGCCTGATTATTTCAAATAAGAACTGAGATAAAGTCTATCTCCTTAACATTTAACAAAAGATTTATCTACAGTGAAATGATTCATTATAGGTACAGAAATGCGCAGGTATAGCAGATGGCTTTTCGCCGGCTGCTAAGTAGCGGCCACAATAACAATGTGCCAGCAGATTTGGTATGTGAAAAGTTGGATGAGATATACCCACGTTCAGACCAGAGTAGACGATTTTCGCCCCGCCTGGTGTACTGGCGAAAATGGGAATAAATTCCCGGGACCTCTCTTTCAATCCCGCCTACCTTGTAACTACCGAAGGTAGATTTGAACGACCTCGAAAGCACATTCAGTTGTCCTCAAAAAATCTACGAACCATTTAAAGAAGACGTTTGACCATTACGTAATTATGTCAAAACTAAAGCATACATTCTAAGCAAGCACAAATAATTGATGGACTGATTCTTTTTTTGCTTTTAGTTACACAGCGATAACATCAACTTACTAAGGTCGATGCTGCTTGGAATTTTTTGCGAAGAGATGATCAAAGGCACTAATTTTCCCATGCAGCCCTCCAATTTGGATTTATAAAACACCGTCACCAATAAAATTCACGAAGTAGTAGGAATTTTCTCGTCTACTTTTAGGGCTTTAGGATGTAAGAGGCGAGATATTGTTCCCTCCCTATCTTCCGCATTTCATTGATGATACTTCTACAAGTGACGAGTACCGCCTTTTCTTAGCATGAAGACAATCACGTATAAATGGGAGAGTTAGAAAAGAAGAAAGAAATAGAATTGGGGCTGGTCAGGGATAAGATTCTTCTATCAGGCACAAAGATCGCATAAAAGTGGAATGTGCAGCAAGCGTCATTGGGAAAGGGTTATACATTGTCATGGTAATTAAGTCAATGCATAGATTTGGTATTTTAAGAAACCTCCTGCAATTAGTTATTCATCATTATAAAATCCATCCAGAGTTATTTGGTTACCCTATACAAGAGGGTGCAGCAATGCATTTTCCAATTTACATGGTTATAAAGCTGATATTTTTGGCTGTTTGGAAAAACTCGGTGGTCAAAAGCTTGGCTTATTCAAAATGCTAACACAACACCCTTTAATACTCACGTCATATGCTTTGGTAAGTTATAACACAAACTGTTGTAAAGATTGTAGCAATAACCTACTCGAAAGTTTGGTTGTAATCCCAGTCAACGGACACAACTAAAAGCCACTGATTTGAATACACGGTTGTGCAAGCCGATTCAAGCCTTTAGTATTAAACTTTCAGAGCGGTGTTATTTTCAGCCTCCTTGGCCCCATAATCTCTTTAAGGGTGGCTAGTAGGCCACACAATTATCACTCCGCCCAATTGTTTAATCGCCTTAACCATGAGGCATGAAGTGGAAACTTGCCATATGGGCTAAGGTTGGGGGTGGAGAGGGCCACTGTATTTCAATTCAACTTGCGATCATTGTGAAGATGGCTAATCGTCCCCCCGAAGGCACCATTGGGTTTGATCATCTTTTAAAAAATCTTGCAGTGGAGTAAGTTATTTTATGAAGTAATAGTAATCAACATCACTTGCTTTAACCCTGTTATTGTAACGATATACAATTTTGGTTTATATTCTTTTTGTGAGTAACTTTATCACTTGCATATCACTTTTAAGCAGACAATTTTACTCTATTCGAATGCTACTCCAGATTAGAGAAGATATGCCACTTAAAAAGAAAATCCAAATTAATGGTATTAGAATAAAACCTTCACTGAATGGGAAAGCCGTATCAAAAATGGGGAGAAACAGATGTCTAGGCTTTCAAATCATGATCTTCGGAAATACAAATAAGTTCCTCCTATCTTATAAATTATCGTGTACACTATAAAATAGCTATGCCCTAGAATAGAGACCATGTAGAATTAGAATATGTAAATAAACAAGTTACAGTGTATTTCCAGTGGACACTTTGAAGGAAAAAACTCTCATGAACGAGAAGTACCCAAATCTCACTTCAATGCTTGCAGCCTCCGCTTTCCATCCACTTTTCACAGTGATCCTGTCAGGAAAATCTCTTCATAAAAGGAAAGAACATTCTCGCAATCATCTTTTTTAAATAAAACTGGATTTTCTTCATAGTTTTAAAAAAACTTCTTTGGTTCGATGAAGTTAGCCAGGTGAACAGCAAACATCGCCAGAGCGTTTGACGAAAGTTGGAGGATGTATTTTTTTGCGGTTCTACTGGTGAATAGTAGGTGGGTCGGTTTGTGAGTCATGTGTACCGCTATTTCGGTATAGCCTTAGGCTGTAAATTACACCGAAGAGACTTTGCTTCGTACCACAGAGACCAATTTCCAAAAGGCCTCTTCCAAATAGACTTATTTTGTCATGCAAAAGTATAAAGTTAGGGAAAAAATAAAGACAAGATTAACCTTGCAATACCTTAGAGACTTTATTTTGAGAGTACTGCAGGTTACAAAAATCCATTATTAAACTTTTCTGATAATTAGAAACCACGGTAGCAGTTTTTAAGTATTTTCGATCTAGAATTGTTCATTTCTAAGGCGTTATTTTTGTCACAATGAGAAATAGTTCCTCTGAGATTCCCATAAAAACCTCCCCTTAAATTTTATTGCTTGATTTGTGCTCTTCAAACCATTTCAGAACCACATTAGCACCTTAACCAGGAAGCTAATAATACGCTTGTAACCGAATTTGTTTACTGGATCCCAAAGTTCAAAGATTGCATTTTAACTCCATTACCTTATGTCTTTTTTTCTTCCTAAAAAATTGCGGCGCCCATCAAGTGTCATATTAGGGAAATAGTCTTTGTGCCGTCGATTATTGTAACTTTTAAGACGAGGATGCTGATACTCGTCGACAGATGCGTTTACCCTTCTGTGAAACCGATTTCTTCCAATTCCGAATAGTAAAAGTCATTTATGAAAATTTAAGTTTTCTCCAGAACATTCTTATGAATACTCCAACGTTCCAAATATTTTGGGAGTCGATTGTCAGGTTGTAAAGCTGTCGCACTGAGGAGAAAGCGCTGTGTTGGCTCCCCGCCTTACCCCAAAGAGGCACATCCACACAAGAGAGGCTAATTTTCTTCCTTTCACTCCACTAGCACATGGACGGGTGCCTGTGGTTAGTTTTCTCCTTTTCCTCGGCACAAACATAAGGGCGCATAGACGCACTGCCGTCCGACACGTCAGCCTCACAGAAATGCGCACATTTGCCTCTCGATTTGATCACCTAGGCTAGCACAACCAGAGGGATGACGCAGCCCGATGGACCAATCATATCTCGCCAATCGACGTGCTAACCAATCATGCGACTGGTAGGTCATTACATCAGGAGAAGGAACGTGTGCTCGCTCGCACCACACAGGGCAGCGCAATCATTCCCCACGTGTGCGTGTGGGTATTTGTGGTTGTGCGGTCCTTCTTCCTCCCCCCCCCTACGACCATGAGACCACAGCTCTGACTTGCCACAGAGAGATGCAACAGTTACATCTTGCATTGCCTTTCCATGTCCACCTCTTCCTCTTCTTCCTTTCCGCCTTTCTCCCACCACTCATCACCTTGGCGGTGGACATAGGGCCAAAATGCAATAATGATTGGCTCTTTCCCTCTCTCGGTGCTCGAATCTACTCAACCGAGAAGCGAGGAACAAACTTTGGCTACTCAGTGGCCAGTTATGTGGCCCAGTCCCAGGCGTTTTGTCTGGTAGGTGCACCGAAAGCACGAAATACGTACGACTTCCTAAGTCCTGATCCTGCCGACACACTTCGTCAGCAGGATACCCTCACCTCAATGTTCGGCAACACCACGGGATTAATTTACCGATTGAATTTGGATATGGAATACCCCGATTGCAGTAGAATGCCAATTGCGGACAATAATGAAGATAGACGACTGTTTGGGGCGTTGGAACCTGGAAGTGAGTTTAGTGGATTTTCAATCGTGGAAAATAGAGTTCCGCATTGCACAATTCTCTCACTAGTTCACGGGTTTTTAACGTAGAGAAAGACTTTGAAAAGATGCCACAACCCTGTAAATACATCATAAAGTATTGTTGATAATCATTTCCTAAAGTGTCCTGCAAATAAATAACCCAGTCGGTGGATGTTACTCGTTCCCGCAAATTTAGAGGCTTCTGACCATTCAAAATTTACGCAAATAATTTTTTTGCGGTGGCACTTTTGACGTTATAAACGGCTGTTGAGAGGTTTAAGCGATAAGGTCATTCCGGCTAGGTCACCTCGGGGCTGTCTGAAGGACATCCAATCGTCAAATGGCACATGGGTGCGGTGAATGCATTTTCTTTAATTTTCCCCTCGGAACGGCCGAAGTAAGAAGACAGCCTCGTGACGTGCATTTACTTTTTGGTAGGTTGCCTAAAGTCCATTTTTTTTCCGAGGCCAGACAAGTGACATTAGCACATGTTATTTTTCGGTTGTAGACGGAGCAGCACTAAATCAAAGCGGTAAAAGCCTTGTGATTTAACGCTGGGTAAAACATTGCATGCGTATCTAGTGGAGGCGGAATTGTTATTTGTATTTCATCAAGTACCAAGCCAAATAAACAACATCCAACGATGGAAACACGGAAAAAAAGATTTTACAACAGAACAGGGAGTAAGCTTTCCATAAATAATGCTGATAGTGTCACTATTGTAGCGGTCGTTGTTTGACACGACCTAACAATGAAAGACCCTTTGTTTGGGACTTCAGAGAACGCTACGCTTTCAATCGACGTGTACTGAAAAGCCTTTTATGAATGATTGATCCAATCATAAACTACCTCACCGTCGAAAATGTAGGCCAATTTGTAGTCCTTCCATATTTTTTTAATGAAATTGGATAATATGTCAAAAAATTTTGAACAATTCTCACAATCAAGGTACATCACTCAAAGGTTTGGACTAATAATTAACATATGAACATCTTTGGTTTGTGTAATAATTATGTAAATGCGCGCCACCTTCTGCCAGAAGTTTGGGCAGATTACTTATTTCCGTGTAGCTCGCCTAGCAGAACGCATTCGTCTTTCCCAGGATTGGGCTATTAAAGGCGAAAAAATTTTAATTTGACCACATTCTGGCGTACCCAGACTTCCTTCATTTACACACCGACTCCGAATGTCACAGAGAAAGCATCCTTTCGAGCTGACGTGAGAGGCTAGCTATATTTAGTTTTTTTCACCTTTTCTCTCTAGGAAAAAAAGGCGACATGAACAACCTTTATTCAGCTTGGTTTGTCAAGCGACACTGCAGTTGGGTTTTGCGATAGTATAGTGACAAAGCCCTTTCTTACAAGTTTTCCACTGGGAGTGTGGCTTGCCATAAAAATAACACCTCGTGGTGTTTGATCACGATGCGATTCACTCCTCCGCAATTGCCCATCTGCAGGGCATCCCCTCATCTACGTTGTTGTTCCGGAGTGTTTTTTGGAAGCTAACATTCCTTTTAGTGCAGTATAAAAGCATAAAATGACTTAATCGCTAACCTCTCCTGACCTGTACCTTTGCGAGGTGACTACTACCCCAGCATTCGTCTGGCCGAACTGACTGCAGACTAGGCACCCTAAGTGGTAGGTGTTGGTGCTAAGACACCTAGAAAATCTTGACACTTCAAATGATCATTCGGCATTTTATTTAATTCGACATTACTGGAACTGTAAAGAAAACATCCTATTTAGCCATTTACTTCCAAAATATTTTCTTCTGCGTAAACTGCTATAAAGCTACTCTAGTATTCATCAAGGCATCCAAGCATTTAGTGTACAATTTTGGCAGCAGTTTTGCCCTGAGTTTAAATGTACCCGTTTTATTTAAATCCAAGAATATTAAGTGTTGTTATTCTCCCTTAAGTTTTGTGTAGCATTAGCACAAAAACCTTTTCGAAACTTTCAAATTCAATGCGTGGATGAATAATCGTCCCAAATCGCTTCATTTCCGAAGCCACTTGTTTCAACAATGATCTTTTTAATCCCTATTTGGTGACTATTTGTGCCTAGAGCCATGCAAATAGCTTATAAATACGGTTTGCTCGTGAAGCACACCATTTTCCTTTGTTTTTCTTGCATTAAGAAATCACTCTGATGGGCTTCCTTAGAAAACAACAAATATTCAAGGTAACTTATTTCAATAAATGCGAACAGATTGCCGATGCTCCGCTTCCACCGCCTTGTGATGTGATGAATTACCATGAGATCAATGGCATCTAAAGCCACTTATTTCAGTAGGGCAGTTTACGGAACTCTCTACCAAACCAGAGCGAATGTTAGCGGTTGTTTATATTTGCAGTCTCCTTATGGATCGGCGGTTTGGTGGCAGCCGCCAGCAACGGCGGAGACGGACTCCAACTCGGCTGTGACCCGCGTTACCTCTACACCCCCTCCGCTCTCAGCCCCTCTTCCAAAACCTCCAGCACCTCAGCCTCTTTGCCTGGTTTGGAGGTACAAAACCTGGGCACGGGCACCTGCGCCCTCTACACCGGAGTCTCCATGCAGTACACTCCCATTGATGCCTGCGTCAGCGCTGAGGAAGGCGCTTGTCTATCTGGTTTTAGCGGTGTTCTCGAGTCAGGTAAACAATTCTCTTCCTTGCGTTGAGGAATAGTAAACTAAAGACCTCCCATTCTAGCGCGTAGGTGAACATTAAAAGCGTTTTAAGTTGCAGAATATCGTAAATATTTTTAAGTTGTTAGTACGAGTACTGAGATTGTATCATGGTAGACTGTGTTCTTCTTCCGTTGTACCATTTGGTCAATAGGCCAATAAAATCGGTTGGTAGGTATTCCTGTTATTTTGAGTATAAAAACTACTTTCTTAGTTTCTTAGTAAAAAACTAAACTTGCAGTTTGGTTTGTTTTCTTTTTAAATTATCTAAAATCCAGTTTTTGATGGGGGAGGGAAAGTATTTTCTTTTGGTGCCTGACTTATCCCGAAGACATGCTTGTGCACAGAATTCTAAGTATGAAGCTCGAAGTGTCCCATTGAAAAAGTTTGTAATGGGATGCAGAATAGAAGCACTGAATATTTTGTCGTAAGAAGGCAGCGACTTTGAACCATTCACGCACGCTCAAGGCTAGCTTATTTGCTCCTTTCATTACTTGACCAGGCAACTGGATTTTCCGACAGTAGGTTCTCTCGAATTTTAAAGTGGAAAAAGAAAACTTTGTGCAACTTGCTTATGGGTCATTTCAACGTATTTGGAACGCTTGCTGTAGAAGCAGCACGAATGCTGTGACAGGTACGATTTTGCGCTCGTCTGAAAGCACACCACTGTCGAAGGTTGGTGTCTAGCATGTCACTTGATGACCAACATTATGGACTTCAGTGGCTGATGTACCAAAGAAGTACTACATCTAAACGCGCAACTTAGACCCGCTATCCGTTACTGTCAGATGGGTAAAAAAACGATCTTGCGAGTTTTTAACATTGCCCTCTGCCTTGTCCTCCGGTAACATTTAGAGGCCTGTAAAATGCGACTGTTTATTTGCACCCGGAGGAAGCAGATACGTGAGTCAGTTTATGGGTGTGGTCTTTATTTTCCCTGAATTTTGAGCCCCTTATTATAAAACTTCGGTTGATTTTGGTGTTACCCAAGCTTATCTACTTTGCGAGATGATGCTTCGTCTACGCTTCATGGTAGGACGTTTAGAGAAGGTGCGATATGCGGCAGCAGAACGTATTACACAGAAATTGTTTAAAAGCTTGGATTGTGGTAATGAGTTCCTCAAAGACAGGTACATCCCGTTAGAAAGGACCCTCTATTCCTAACAATGATGAATTGTGATGCTATTATCCAAAACAATTGGATCATAACGAGGCACGAACAATCCCAATGGTGTTTTCCTTGAATGATGGAACAATTTAAGACGATTATTCGACGTACTTTCGGAAGAGTCAATTGAATCAGAAAGTCGTTGGTTCATGTTCTTGTTACAAGCTAATGTCATGTGCGAGAGGTTGGATCTGGTCGCGCTCCCAATTTGAGGAATTGGGAGACAAAGCCTTTAAAACGGACATTTTATTTGCAGGAGAGGATGAGTAAGCTGAAGTCGTGACGTGCATGTACGTGACCGTGGGTTGACTACCAAGGCTGGCGGGCCTATCCGCGCATAATTTATAGTACTGTGCTTGACTGCGGCCTTGAGTGATTAGTAGCACGTTTAAAGTTTGCCTGGGCGTAGTCTTGGCCGATCATAGTGAATGAATGAGAGCAAGTGGTCGAGGCTATCGCAAATGTTGAGGAAGTGCCTCGAAATAGAAATCTTGCAGTGGCTCGAAACAGGGATGTTTTAGGGGAATGCAGACATCATCAGCAGTTCTCTTGTGCTTGTCATAAAGTTTGTGCAAAATATTACAAAAGGAGCCCACAAATCCTCAAACCGGGGATAGGTGTTCTCGCACTTCCTGATGTTCAGACGTCAATAATTTTTAATTAAATTGGGACTTGACCTCTTTTCCCATTCATACGAGTGTGTGCATCCTCTGTGTAGCCCCGGGATCAGGTCAGCTATGTGACCTCCTGATGAGCGGGAAATATGTATGCTGTCGTCAATTTGCCAGGAAATTCCCTGTACACGCATTAATCTCATGTTAATTACATAAACCCGAGTAGTTTAAAGACTGAAAATGTGGTAAATCATTTACAAGATACAGGATCTCCGTCGATGTCCATCGTTATTATGAACTAGAAACCAAATATTAGTAGAGTGAAGATGGCTACAAATGCCGACTCGTTGCTGGTACCATTATTCTAAATATAATAAAGTGAATAACGAAGCCAGATCTCTTGCATCACTCATCCTTCAGTTGACTCCAAATATACCGGAACTAATTAAAATAGTCGGCCGGTCCAATGCTAAGGTGGGATTGTTTTATAAACACACAAGATGACATTAGTGGGAATTTGTGCATTCCCAGCGCTTGACATACGCACCAAATTCCCATGATACATAAATAAACCTTTTGTAACAATTACAATGTGTTTATAAACCATATGATTATTCCCATGGTTGACTTCACGACTCCGTGTATGGATTCTTTGAACTTGGGTAAAATAACATTTAGGCAGGATTTAGTGCATGCTATCATAGCCACTTTCGCATCAAATTAGATGTCGTAAAAACCAGTTTAAAAGTTTAGAAAAAACACTAAATGCCACCGTTGGCTTGTCTTACCCTACAATTACGTGCCTTCCAACCAGAATGCCTCAGACCAATGTGTTCCTGTTTGACGTCTAATTGTTTGGCCAAAATTGGCAAGTACTTGAGGAAATATGTATACGTGAGACGTTCATGTGTGTTTCGAAAAAAGCTGATTTGGTCGTGTTAAAGAAAATATGTGAGTTATGTTCGACTCTCTGATGGAAGAACTACTGGAACGGCTCTCGCAAATGCGTCTAGCTCCAGAACAACGAAAATTTTTAAATTTCGCTTATTTTTGCGTAAATACATTGCGCAAATATGTAAACCACTTTTTCTCCTTAAATCGCCCTTCGCCAACTTTATCAACTAGTTTCTAAAGATGAACATTTCTAAATCGCTTTTCTTGAAGGCAGAGAAAAGACAACTACAATCTTTTTCGTTTGAAACAACAGAACACCTTTTTTTTGAAGTTGATGAAAATGCCCATGGAAAGTGGCTCATTACAAAATCGAATTGCCATTTCCTCGCAAATTTAGGCGATGAACCAGGAGAAGCTTACGCAGTTCTTGGAATGCCCGGCTCCTACCTTACCGAAGGGAACGTCTTCTTCGGGCACTACCAAGGTCAGCGGGTTCTGAAGCAACTGCGGTTGAAGAGTACACCACAGGACCTTAAACACAAGGGCTTCAACCTGGGCTACGCGGTTGGCCTGTACAAGCATCCGCAATGGGAAAATCAAGAGTCATCTCCCTCACACAGCCGATTCACCATTCTTGCCTCAAGTCCCATGTGGGCGGACAATGACTATCGTGGTGTGGTCATGCTTCTGACCGAGGCCCTCAATCTAGACTCGGTAGGCGAATTTCCCTGGATGATTGTCTAGCTGCTATTGCGCTTTTGGCCTATCTAATCCCGATTCATTAAATTGCTGATAATGGGAGCCCTGTTCTGACTTGGAAATCCATCATTATGCTAAAATTTCCGCTTGTCGATTAGATTGTATTATGTTTTAACGCCTGGTTAACGGAGAAAGAACCAATGAGCAGTAATTTCAAGAGAATGATGGAGTCAATAAGCAGACGTCGCGATGAGGCTCCTAAGGCCTCCAACTCAATAACCTGAGCCGAAATGCTAACAAAATACCGAATAAACCTGAACCTTAAGGCGGCTCCGATGCAAGTCTGTAATTATACCATAATTGCGAAAAATAAGTTGGAACTTTAATTAATCTCTGTTAAATATTCAGCACATATGGGTAGAAATTTCCGATGACACTCAATCTAGGGAATTTTGTTTGGGGCTAAACTTGTGTCCTAAGCATTATATAATGTATCCCAATGTAAATATATGGATAACTCAAAAATTAAATCTGATTTTAGATCCAGTATATTAGCGATAAATGGGGCCACATTGGCAGTTTCTTCGGATATAGGTAAGCCTCTTTTACTACACACTTAGAACAGTGCATTTACTTAATACTTGCTTTCATAGCATTGCAGCCGCTGATTTAAACGGTGACGAAATCCCAGAAATCATCGTAGGATCTCCCTACTTCTCTGAAAATCAGAGGTTTACAAAGTCGCAGGAAGGTGCTGAAACCTCACCAGACATGCAGGCGGACCAGCCAAAGCATTCAGATGAAGGTGATGACCCGGAAAGCCGCTATCGACCGATAATTGCCGATGTGGGTCGCGTGTATGTCTTCTATGGCAAATCACCAGAGGGGATCAAGGGTGCGGGATACATAGAGAGCGAGAGTGATCCGGGTCAGCGTGGCCGCGGGGAGTATATGCATGAGCCACCGGTGATCTTAAAGGGACCTCGACGTTCTGGTGGTCGATTTGGTCATGTAGTTCTCTCAATGGGAGATCTAGACGGTGATGGCACTGAGGATTTGGCTATCTCTTGCCCCTTTTGTCAGGACATCCGCAAATCGGTCGATAGGGGTGCTGTTTATGTTTATCTCGGGCGAAAGAATGCGAAGATCAAGGATGAACCAGACCAGGTAGGCTGGATATACAGATCTATAAACGAGTTCCTGTTTTGATACACTTGTCAATAAGGGATCCAACTCTTTGCTAATCGTGTCTTGGATAATCTTCCTCCCTTTAACTGAAACATACCTTCGCAATATGACATGCCTAGCCCACTTTTCTAACGACCGTGCTCAGCCTTACTCACCTGTTAGTAAAGGATCCGGCTTTCATGCTCTTGGCCAACCATCTAGTTCGTGGTTGTGAACAACATGGGTGTTGGCTGCCATTGAGTGTCGGGATTCCAGTTTGCACATCTTTGAAAGTAGGTGCAAAACAATTTTGCGACACTCGAAATTCTGTCAACACCCTTGCTGAACCCATAGTTTTAATAGACTTACTAATCAGTCAATGTCTATTTTTTATTAAATTTTGAGGGTGGTTTAACTAATCAAAATCGTTTTTCATTTTTTGGCGAGAAGGCTATGATGATACTTTTACTTTTCCACCTTTGGAAATTCTTGGACTGGTGTGTTGTTACAAAGATTTGGAGCTGAAATGATTTTATGGATTTCAGGTAATCCATCCTGCTGATCTACCCACAAAAGGTGTTTTTGCCTGTGAAAACGCAATTGACGATACATCACCCCTAAAACGACCGTTTTCGGCTTTCGGCTGGAGCATGGCGTCAAAGTCAGATGTCGACGGGAACATGTCCCCCGATTTAGTTGTTGGGGACTACGAAAGCGAACAGGTCAGGATAATTTACTTCCAAAATCTTCCTAACACTTAACTGACGATTGAACGGTATTTTGATGATTGCACATTAACTTCCCGATTTGGTCACCTAAAATCAAGGCCTTGATTATATTCCAGATTGTGACGCTCCGATCTAGGAACCTGGTGTGGCTGGAACAGCCACTATGGAGGCTTCCAGAGGGACCCACACTTGATTGGTCAAGTCCACATAATGACCCCTGCGAATCTTCCCGCTGCCATTACCGCGTTGCTCTCAACCTCAGTCTGCACGCTCGAGAGACCCTCTTCTCCTCTAAACGCTCCGTGTCCCTTCTGTTCCGCTATCGCATTGATTTGGACAGTCGAATAAAACAGGAGAACGGCAAGCGCCTGGAATCCGTACAACTTGGCAAATCCATCGTAGAAGACACGGCAGAGATCCAACTTTCTAGCTTGAAAGGATACTCAGTAGGGTTTCGTCGATTTCAATTGTTTGAAATGACCGTCGGACCACGTTGGCACCAGACAGTACAGCAACTGTGGAAACCAGTGGTCATTAATGTGACCATCGAAATGCTTTCCGAACACATGGACTTTGTCGCGACTAAAGGTGCCCAAATACCCGCCTGGAGTCTTCATCCTCTAAAAGGGGATCGTATTTTTCTCAGCCAACCCATGTATTTCTCCAACCCAGACTGCGGCTATGACGATATCTGTGTACCAGACTTGAATGTCGAGGTATACGACACCTCAGAGGGCTTCGAATTCGGTGGAGAGGGTCCGTCAACAATTCACTACAAAGAGAGGGTCACTGAGCGCAACTTCACAGTGGCGGTAAGGAACCAGGGCGAAAATGCCTACGACACGAAGGTGCGTGTCCACATACCCGCTCATTTTGCCTACACACCGGACAAAAACTACGCCTGCAAGATCGAATCTGAACCGATTGAGATGGAGGAGGAAGATGTGGTAGGGAAGAGTGATGACGACATCACAGTGGATGGAGATGATGCAGGGATGGAAGTCAACAAGTCAAGAATTCCAGTGAGTCGTAGGAGAACCCTTAAATGCAGCACATTAAAAATGTTCGACTAATAATTTATTTCAAGTTGCTTTAAAAAAACGATTGTATAAAATTTGCCAATCAAGTTTATTGAGCAGTTCTATGCTAATGTGTCTATCTGCTGGTCTCCAGGATTCCATAGTTTGATGGATTTTTGTGACAAAATTCACGGAAAAATACCTTGTTTTATGTAGTTTGCCCTTTTAGGTAAGATAGAATACAACCAAGAACTTTTTGTCCCCTAGACGTAGCGTCCTCTTCAACTAAGGGCTTCAGTCAAATAGCATCAGAAAGTTCTTGCAGTTGATTAATCAGCGGCTTCACATTGAGAAAAAATATCCCACTTGGTACCCCGTAGTGAAGTCTTGAGTGAAATACACCGCTTTACTTGTCGAAATAGGTAAAAAGGGTTCAACGTGTGCTCATGATCTGCCACTGTTTTGTTTCAGTTCCCATAGCAGTGATGAATAATACAGTCATGCGTTATTATTACGACAGGAGTAGTTTACAAGATTGTATGGTTGAGTTCACTTAAAAATAACTAATTAAAAAAGTTGAATTATGCAAATGTAGCAAGTAAAAAAGGGACATATGTACCCATATTCAAGATAAGCAGATAATAAGGTCATCCAAAGTTGGAATGGGCGGAAAAAGCGCACCTTTTCGCCCACCTCTTGCGTGCATTAATGGGCGCTCTAGTCGATGCATTCGACCGTCCACCTACCTACACTTCTAAGGCTTCGATCAGGCTGAGCGTTCCAGAAACCGATCGGTATCACTAGTGCTTTTAAAAATATACTAACTTTTTGCCAATACAAGCGTTGCTCTCCAGGTATAACAATTTAGTAAAACTCTATTTAATAGTGGGATGGTTAAATAAACTTTACAGGTGCAGGAACTTCGACTTAAATTCTCCTTTGAACTCGGAACAGCGGATTGAGTTAGTTACGTCTGTGACTCAAATCATCGTTTTTTTTTGGCAGCGGATAATGCCCTTTATGTTTTGGACTACTGAATGGGGATTTTTTTCTCTCCGGAGTACAGTTTCAAGCCCATTTGTCATTTCACGTTTCTCCATTGAGTAGTAATACCATTTGGAGAGTGTGTACACAAATGCAGCCGCTGTTCTGTACAAAGTGCTCCATGCTCTGCTCATTTTGTAATGTAGTATGCGCATAAATCATCTCATTCGCGAGGAAATGTAGTGGCGTGCCATTATTTAGTAATTAGGCTCCAGTCTGCAAAATTGTAGGCGCATGATTAATGAAATTGCCCAAGTGATTCACCCCAAGCATTGCAAATTGCAGCTCATTTACGCCTCAATGTGGGCCTCCACGGTCTACTTCTGTGCCAGTGCTTCATAATTTATCCCAAGTGGGTCAGTCTGTTCCGCTGAGGAGTTTTAAGTGCATCCGCGTGGTGTAGCATTTGGGAAATATTAAAGCAATCCCCAGGGTCATTTGACCTTCTTGGTGTGCAACAAAACGACAATTCTGACGGCACTTTAAGTATTAAGATTGTAATACTTAACTATTTAGGGGCTCTGTCATTGTACCATCGCCGGACGGTCTGGCCTCCTGGTTATGCCAGTAGCCCCAAGCCCTACCTTTGGCCAACAGTACATTTTCTGTCCGAGTACTATATCTTCATTCGTCTTTAGAGAAGTCTCGGAGCGCGGGAGAGATTGACTTTAATGAGAAAACGTCATGGTTAAACTCTTTTCTCGATACTTTTAATTCCCCATTGCAGCACAAACTAAATATAATAAAGACACGGAAATTTGCCTAAATTTCAAAAAAGCCACTGTGCAAATGCGAAAGTTAAAATAAACCTCAGATTGGTTTTTATCAGACAGAAATTTACCAAATCTCTGTTTATTGGAAAAGCGAATGTTCTTTTGGTATGGGTTAACCAATGCCAAGCCTTTCTCAAACAGTTAATTTTCTGACCATAATTATTTGCAAAAACAATTCCACACGTCCCACTTTGACAGAACTGAAATCACAAAACGAAGGCTAAGGCAGTCTTTTAAATGATTAGGTGACACGGCTGAATATTGCATCACATTTCCTGTTACACAAGCAATATGCAGTTAAAACTGTCCATTGAGCGCACCCTTGCCTTGTGGTTATCAGAAAGTGCACGGTGAAACTTGTTTCTCTTCTGTTTTAACGCCACTTGGGGTTATTACTTCCACCATTTTTGCTGAATTTATTTCCTCTGCTGTGGGTAACTACTCTAGCACCGCCTTGCAGGCACACGGGCTAATTGAATCACTTCCCCCAAATTTTGACCATATTGGTGTCTTCACTGACTTCAAAAAAAAAACGATCCTCGTGAGATGCCACTTGAAAAACTTCAGGCTCGCCCTATTTGACAGCAGGAATTTTCCCTGTATTATTACCCCAATTTTGCACATTTTGGCCAGTTTTAGCCTGTTAATCTCGAGAAGAAAAGATCTTGATGAGGATTCATATCCACAGGTTAAGGATTGAGTAATTAACGCTGCTAATGATCAGTTCGTGTGTTTTGATATGAAATACCTTTAAGTGAACAAAGTTGTTCATGGCAAATAAACTAAACAATAATTTTCATACCTCTTTGCCTGTCTCTACATAGATAACCACGGTGGTTTGCAGCCTCACCAACCCTTTCATCACCACTTATTCACAATGGGAAAAGATCCGCTTCCAGTTGGGCACTTTAGGTGCCTTTCAACCTCCGCCTGGCGGAGCCCGAACCCGGTCTCTTGAAGCACTAAACGGCTCACAGACCAGTGGGAATGCCAACGATGCTGGGGTCATTACCCCCGTTTGGCAGCCTCCCAGGCGGCTGGAAATTGTTGCTGAAGTGACCAGCGACAATGAGAATATGCGCAATCGCAAAGTGGTCGCCAAGTTTGCATACGACCTTAAACTCTTTGCTGATATCAAGGTGGGTTGATCCTGCGGTACAGCACGTTATCAGTTTAAACAGGGAATAGAACACTTTTGTTTTGTTTTGCTAGTAAAAGTAAATAGCCATATCCTCGATCATCCTACTCTAGTATGATTACAAAGAGCAGTGTTATTTTTGTTAAAAAGGATTTTTGGGCCCAACTTTCCTAGTCACCCAAGCTTTCCCTCGTGCGGTGGCAAACGCAATCTCTTGTGGCCTGTTTATGGCTTCCTTTATTTGAAAAGCAACAACGATCACTGGATGATTTGAAAGTGATAGTTTTTGAAGGCGCATGGGCATACGGTTTTAGATTTGGAAATTACGAAATTTGCGATTCCACTGCTTTCTTTGGACTGCGGGCATTTTCTACAAAGCTGGCAAATAAGTAGACCTAAGTTGGAGTAAACCTTAGTAATGCGAGCATCCATCCTCATGACTTGCATGTAAAGGTCACAGCACAATTCACTCCCGTATATTTGGAGTTTTGGAACAGGGCACTATGATTATCTCCTTCGTCAAATTTTCAGCAGTTCAATTAATTTTTTCATAAGTATCATCGCTTGGAATTTCTTACAGCGATATTGAGGAAGTTTTCTGAAGTCATTGCATTAAAATTGGGTCTGTGTGCCTATTTGAAGTTGTTTTCCGTACATTTCTTCGCTCTGTAGCTCTCTTCATCCTCAGTGGGTCACACGGTATTTGATCGGCGGAACTTCTCCTCCCAATTTACCGAGCGTCAGCGCGTGCACCCAGAGAGTATCGGACCTGAATTTGAGCAGATCTTCCTTGTCTCGAACCTGGGACCGTCACCCATGGAGAATATTTGGGTCAACCTAAGTGTACCGCTTCAAACCGAGGCCGGGGACTTTCTGGTCTACCTGCTGGATCTCATCCGAACTCAGAACACCGGTGGTGGACCGCCCCTACAAATTCCCGTCACCCCTGATGTGCGTGGTCATTTTTTGTCAGCATCTTTCCCCACATCAACAGTAGTGATAATGGAGGCCGGTGGAAACTTTAAGTGTGTTGCGGGTCCCCCAGTTCAGTCTCACTAGGCGCTTTTAAGTCTAGGTATCATTTTGCTTGATAATCTGTTGCAACTGGCAAGGTTGCAGAACAAAAAGCAATTAAGTGAAATTCGCTTTATTCTACCCACAAAGCAAACTTTGAACTAACTCTATGTATCTCTCTCATACGAATATAACCCGAGAATTACGGAGTATTAGACTAGACTTTTTTTGTATTCTTGAGACAGGCAACTTGTCGCTGAAACACTAAGGCCAGCATTTGCGGAGATTTTAGAGAGCCGGAAGTTAGTAAATGACCTCATTTTGTCAGCCCTCTCCCTTCACAAAGCTAAAATATCAACTCACAGCATTGTGTAGTCTTACGCACGCGAGGAAGAGCTGAGCTGTTTGCCTCTGGATTAGTACCCTGAAAAACTGGCAGACTATGAAATTCTATTGCAGCAGTTATAATAGGACTTTTGCATGTGCCGTCTGCAGCGTAATTGTGTCCGATTTTTGGCAAACCTGTTACGACTCCATCTGTAAGCATGCGTCTATCTAACATCTGTAATGCTTTGTATGTTCAAACATGAACCATTTCTTATACTTTTTGTTGCAATTTTTAGCTGCGATAAGTTATGAAGCTTCCAAACTAAATTATGAATTTACTAGATGTTTTCAAGACTCACTATTTATTTCAGCTAAATTCTAATCCTAAGCAGCGCCAACAAACATATTTTGGTCATAAATTACAATGTTAATATAATGCATTAATATTCATACAGAAAATGTTAGTTTTTGTAATAAATAAGCGTATATTCGTTACTGTCCTTGCATGATATCATGGTGACAACATTTCCATTCTTGCTTATCACTTGCACATAATCGGAGAGGTTTATGTAAACGGGGCGTACTATGACCTATTCGTTTAGACAATTACAATGATCCGTTTGAATACTTTAGTGGCTTAAAGGTGGCGACGCTATTTTAGTAGGTCTAGAACGCCATGGTGCTTGCCTTTCAGGTGGTTAGTGCAGACGGTCAGCTGAGAGGAACCTGTTACACACCCGAATCAGCTATTAACCCACTGCGTCTGACCGCCGTTGATCGAAAACGCAGTGGAGGTTCGAGTACCGGCATGGGACGCAACTCAGCACGTTCCTTCCTCCATCGAGGCCGACGCAACACAGAGACGGATATCGAGACCGCCTACGAGTCAGCGCCACCGGTGCGCGAGGCACGGTCCGCCGCCAGTGCTGACCTCCTGAGCGAGCGCATACAGCAGCAGAAAATCGTCTCCTGTGATCACCCCCTCGAGAGCCTCGGTTCACCTATTTGCTTGCATGTAAGCTATCAACGTGCTATTTCGTCGGTGAATTCCCATTAAGCCACTCTTATGCGAGCCGTATTGGAGGATTCAATATGCCATCGCCAGGTCATATGAGGAAATGTAAATTCCAACGAGAAGCAAATTATCCTTATTTTGATTAGCGCACGAGTGGTTGATGAACTTTTAATGATGATTGGAATCAATTTTCAAGGATAAATCAAATCGGCCTTTGCAATCAAAAGGTGGCGAATTTTATTTTTTGACACTTAATTGATTCAAGCCTTATAACAAATTCAGTACAGAAGTACCTCTTACTGCAGTGAAGGGCAGCACTGAACGGAGCCTTTCTAGTAAAAGCAATGGCCAAAAAGTGCGGTTTCACTCCTAATTCCACTACACGAGCGGATTCACTGTTTTCAAAGAAAATGGTGCCTTTGTTTGGTGGTTTAATCGTGCTTTTACTGCCAGATTCCCTGCAAAATTGACCGGCTTGGTCGGGGCGACGCAGTGCGGATAGTCTTCCGTGGATGGGTGTGGGCCGACACTCTCTTCCGGCATAAGTTCTCAGACGTCGCCATCGTTATCACGGCAACTGCCCAGATTCCTTTGTACGCCTTCGGCATACCAGTAACGGGCAACTTCACCATTACCGGCCTGACTGTCTCGCAGAACTTCGTCTTCGAAGGTATTAAAATGATAATCACTCAAACCATCCCCATCCTCCCCGTCATCGTCGGTGTCGTGTTGGGCATCCTTCTACTAATCATCATTATTATTATCATGTGGCGGTGCGGTTTCTTCAAACGCAAACGGCTTACGGACGAGGCAGCGGCGAGTGGTGCGATGGCTAAGGGGGAAAACGGTCACAAACCGGTTTGAGACGAGACGACTGACTGATCCGCCCACAGTCTCGTGCCTTCTTTCCTTGCTTGCAACTATTTTTTGGCAGATATAACCACATCTCTCCAATGAGAAGTTAGTGCTGTACAGCCCCAATGCTTATGAAATTTTAACAGTACATATGCATGTACCCTCGATGCATACACGCATTTATACGCACATGCGTAGCCCGTGGCCTTCCAACGGCACCCAACCGCAACACACCCTCTCCCCTCGCGATCCATTCTGACATCATTTAATATCACTTCTTACATAGGCGATATAGGTGCGTTTATTGTAAAGAGGTTTTAGTGTAATTGTTTTATGATAAACGTTTTAAAGAAAGCAATATTCCTTTCTTGATTGAGAGGAGGGCGACTGATAAATATCGTGGACTTATTGGATTGTTTAGTCATGCTTCCCAAACACTAATAACATCAAATAAAGATACTCTTCATTTCAATTCTTCTTTTTTAAAGGAGAACCTAACGCTTGCACCAATCCTGTGCGTAGATTCTTGTAGAATGATGAAAAATGAGGCTAATTGGCGATGGTAAGGAAGGTATGCGTTGTCGGTTAAAATTCCTCTCCATGAGGACTTGAGACAGCACCATATTGTAGTGCCAGTCATCGCCTTGTCCCATTAAAGCAACATTTTGACAGGAATGAAAGCTAGCGCTTGAAGTGTGAGATTACTTGGGTAGGTGTCACTCCAACTTTATTTGATGAAAACGTAGAGAATACAGCCCTAAAAGAATGGCAGTTGAAAAGTGAATGAGCCTATTTACATTAAAATTAAATGCCAGTTTATTCATTTATTTCAAGGACTTTGCAATAAAGTTGTAGTTTCTTGACAATACAATTTTTAATGGGAATGAGGTCGGACATTCCAATTCGTGATGTAAAGAAATTGGTTGAATTTTAAACAGCAAGAGAAATGTGAAATATTCTTAGCCCGAGAATAACCCTACGACAGCCATAAAGCACCCAGTCAACTCTCAACTTACACAATTTCCAATGTTGGAAAAAACTATTTGACATTGCATTCAAAAATAAAATTGAACAAATGGTTGCAATAAGTCACACCAGGTTGTTTAATTACGCAAACACAAATCATGCTGGACAATTTTTGGATCAAGCTAAGTGCCGATCAGAAAACCATTTACTGCATTTGTCAATACTAAAAATAAAAGGAATCAAAACGGCAAAAGCCCTTCATGGGGTTTGGTACATCGTCACTCGTCAGAGGTTAGATAGTGTCAGTTAAGTGAATAACGGTGCTTGTTTATCCATACTCTGATACGTTTTTCAAACTTAAAAATATACAATAATTGAGACAAAACAACCCAGACGTTATTGTGTCAACAAAAGTTGTGTTTTACTATTTGGATAGCGAAATCCTGGTGTTACGTGGACAGGTTTGAGATGGGTAGTGGCGAGATAGGAGGTCCGTAGGTATAAAAGATGTCCGAAAATAGTAGAACTAGCAATGATTTTAATAATATTTGCTTTAAGGAATTACAAGTCATACAGCTAAATCTAACCATTCTTTTCCTTGCCTACATATTCACTGATGTTGATGCCCATTAAAAAGTTGGAATTTGTTGTTTAACAATGACAACAAATGTACAATTAGTGCGAATTATTGTTACAATGTTATCATTACAAAGCTGGTACTATGTTTCAAGTAGATTGTCTTTTTTTACAAAACTAGGCAAATATTTTGACACTGCAAAACCATTGGTGTCATGGGGTTCACTGGAAAAGAAGGATCGTTCTAGTACCAACAGTTTTTTATGGAATCCCAAAACAAAACTACATTTCCTGTGTACTGTAGGATCAAATAATGACAAAGCTATGCAAATGAATCCGAAAGTTCGTTTAAATGAAAAAAGACGCCTCATTAAGAAAGCAGAATTAAAGGAAAAATTTTATTCCTGGGCAAATATTTTGTAACACAACACGCGTGTCGTGGACACGCTATTGTCCGCAAACTATCGGGAGTGCTTCATTTGACACCATGAGATTGCTTCCGCATCCTTCTAGTCTGATAGGGCTTTGCGCAACGTTCGGCTGCAACCTGTCAAAACTATGCTTGGTTTGCGGATAAGCATGAATATTGTCCACGCGAACGCCCCTTTCCCAGTCAAAATGACCAGAATAACGCCAATCTGACCCTGTCTAGAAAAACTAATGAGCCCCAAAAAAGAAATCCCATAGTGCCTGCAAATCCCAAGGAAAAGTGTGAATTCAGTGCAAATGCGGAATATGAAGGCGACAACTCATGTGCAAGCAGTAGAAAATGAAAAACACGCTAGTCAAAGCAAAAATTTGGCGCTTAATGATTACCATTTGAGAAACATAAACGATTCCCATAGTTTAGAAATCCGGAATTTGTCAAGCAATTATTTTCAACGACCGTTTGAGCTTGTGGCACACTACTTCTCCAGTAATTTTGAAAGTCACCGTTCTTTCGGAAAAAAACATTGCTATTTTGACGGGAGGGATTCTGAACGAGGTGGCAGTTTTGCGTAGTAAGAATTTCTTTTGAATTGCAAAAACGTTTTAGCTGCGGAGGTTCAAACGGCAATTCAGGACATGTACCAACAGGAAACATTGATCTTGCGTCACGGTTCTTTGAAAGGTTATAAAATTTTACCGGAACTGTAGAAATTACGACCCCAGAAATTCCCCATTTGATTCCAAGAAAGAAATTTTACAAAAGATTTCGTGGAGGATGCCACAAAAGTGACTAGAAAGCAATTCCTTAAAATCATAGATGCTTTGAAAGTGCATTACCATCTTGTTGCTTTTAAATAAGCCGAAATATTAGGAGATGAAGTCAAGTGTTGACTTCTCAAACTCTTACAAAAACCATTTGGTCGCAAATGAGTTTTTGCCAGAGAACTAGGATTTGCCAATTTCGTTATAATAAAAGTAATCAAAACTTCGTTTTAAGCTGACGCAAATCCACCACCTGGATTTCAGGCAAAGCTCTTCAGTTGTTTAACATAAATGTACCAGTCACTCTAGTTTTACTGCCCATTTGACTGCGCGGGTTCATCAGTAGCGGGAAATTGTACCTCCACTGGACAGCCTGACTCTCCGATCATGGCCATGATCTCGCAACCTTTTCCAAACGCAAGCAAAAAAGTGTGTGATGCTTGTTAACTCTATATAACTCCAAACGCTTGAGTTCCCAGCGGTAATCGTCATTCAAAATTAGAGAAAATGCACTTAATCGCAGATGGGATAGAGCCCTTCATTCGTACGCATTAAGCACAGCCTTTAGAGTCATTTTCAGATCCACATAAGTAAGGGACGAGTAAATGCTGCATGTTTTAATCTCTGTGGTCAAGAACAAGGCGGACTAGATCAGTATCTTCGAGTGTCGCGCGCTGGGGGCTGCTGGGAACCGGATGAACACGAGGCGCTACTAAGGAGGGGCGAGGAGGGACAGCAGGTCGGGACGGAGGTTCGCAGACTGCTACGCGCGTGACCCACCTCCGTGTGCTGCATCGGACCGCTCGCTCGTTCAGGCGCTACTGGCTCCGAGTCGCTGAAGGCTATTAAGCGCAGAACGTGTTAGTGTCGAAGTTGGCAAGTGGGAAAAAAATTGGCTCGTAGATGACTTTTGTCTGCTTCGTCCCTTTGTTTCTCGATTCTTGTTATCATTTAATTGCAAATAGCTCATTGAATGTCTCAATGGAACTCCCTTGAGATTTAGGTTAGAGCTCTCAAATTAATTGCACACATTACAAAAAAACGCTCAATTTTTTCTTAGACTTGACGACTAAGGGAATAAATTTCCACTTGCAGCATTTCAGGAGAATACCTTTACGCTGGAATTCACGATTTGCTACACCGTGGATAAATGATGTAAAAATAGTTCTGTCGCTAAAAGGTTTTCGCCTCAATTTTATGAATACATAAACCGAAACATCATAATGCATCCATGCATATTAAACTGCTTTTGGAAGTTACATGTGCATATTTGTAAGCGCTTCTCACAACAACAAACTAAAATATATGAAATTAGTATCACAAAAGTCACACCGTTTATCGACACACTGTGTTGTAGAGAATTACAGGCAGAAAAGAAGCTTGAAGGCGACAGTTATCACTCAATTACAATTAATCAACTAATGAACAGCAAAATTATAAATTTCAAAGTTGTCAGTCAGTTTCTGGAGCAAAATCACTAATTAGGAAGCTTTTTGTCCATAAAACCACTTAGCTCAATTGAAAACTGCATAATTCAGGCACCAGTAGAAGGCAAATTGCTTGATCAAGCAAGCGGTATAAAAAGTGGCAAATAGGGATGCGCATTATTTTGACAGTGAAGTTCACTGTATCGTTTTCTGTATAAGGTTTCAATATTGTGTTTGCAAGATTTGCAGGTAGTTATAGTACTAAGACAGCAACCCCGATGCTTCTGGCTGATTTACAATAAGGTTATAAATAGTAGACCTTAAGAGTCGCTTTATGCAAGTTCGCCTTCGCGGAGCGAAATTTTGGGAAATGAAACAGCACAAGCGAAAAAACTTTGACATTTGACATCCTCGTGTCAGTCAAACAATCTTCTGTGACTGAAGAAAAAATTTACAAACGCTTACTAGGCTGAGATGGGCACTTTGTCGAAATCAAACTAGAAACCTCAAGTCACGAATGTGGACTAGAATTTACTCTTCTGTTCATTTACGGATCCTATAATGAAATGTCAAATAACACCCTTACACTGACTTCACCTTATGGTTGACAGTTTTACACCACCTCGATGGCAAAGTTATCATCCCCAAAATTTCCCCAAGAGTTTAAACACATCCTAACATCTTCAATCATATCAGTTAGTTTACAAAAAGCAAATGTTTACAGCAACTTTTAAACCTGGTTCAAGTTCAACGTGAAGGACTGTAATGCCATTTCTATACAAGCTAACTTCGCCTCACAGCCCGGTTATGTTTAATGAAGCCTTCAGTTATCACTGCACCCAGCGATGCTAACAAGTGAAGACATGAACGATACGTGGAATCTTCAAATACCTATGAGGCTGAAACATCAAATCTCCCAAAAGTTAATATGAAAATTGAAGAAGTTGAATAAATGAATAGAAGTAGGAGGCTCATTTGACCTATCCCGGTCGCTATAGCTCCCTTCAGACTTGTCTCCTTTACGCAACGGCAAATAAGTGAACGAAATTACAAACGGTGCTCGAAACACGTATTTTGGCAGAAGGTTGGCCCATGATTCACACAATAGCGAGCTTCATCCACGGCGTGTGCGCACATATTCTTCCAGTAACTAATATGATGCCCGTTGTTGTTTTACCTGCTGAAGACATGTTGGCAGGCCAAAAGGTGGTTGTGTGCGTGCACGATTGCGTGTAAAGGACCTTGTTATGGTCATGACGACCGCCTGACCTTTACCGTTGACATGCACGATGATAGTGATATGGTGCGAAGGGTGGGGATGCGGGTGGAGGGAAGAAGGTCGGGAGGAGGATGTTCATGACCGGACCTAACCACTACCACACCAAATTAACACGTGGAGAGTATAGAATCGTACAAGCTCCGGTGATGAGTAATCGACCTCGCCATTTATACACGTGCCCATGTTGCTGGCACCGGGGGGGGGGGGGGAACAGGATATTCTCCGTACTTGACCTCATTACCGTTAGACGAAAATGGATGTGGGTTCTGTGCCTGATTAACGTAGACTCACAGTCAAAATCACCGCATGTACCACGACTCAAAGGGAACTGACTGGGAGCAAAATGAGTAGGGGATATTGGATTTTGAGACCATACAATTTCCTCTTTTAAGGAGGAGGAGCAAGAGAGAAAGATGACTATCCGCCACCTGGCATGCAGCGTACTTGCAAACTTGCAGGTTTACAATTTATATGGCTTTATTCATAACGGATGGTTGAAACTTTAAGAAATTTTATTGAAGGCTTACTGTCAGGTGAATAATTGAAGAGGCAAACAATTGACCAACCCACATATATGCCAGTCAATGAAGTTTAACCAATGCCCAACGGCCGGTTTCGTGACCAATTTCGGCTGGTTAAATGACCCTGTATTAAGACTCGTGCCGTGCTAACGTGGACAATAAAATTGCCCATGGTCTACCTTTTTTCTGTCTACTACCACGGTGTGTCTCATTGGAGCACTTCAAAGATAACCCATGGGTAAGGCGGAAGACAATGCCATGGAAGCCGTAGAGGGACGTGCGAAGCGGGCTCGACTAGCCACCGGTATGCATTTAAGATAAGTTTTCTTCAAAGTAACACCGCCAAAATGTGAGTGACCGGGCCAAAAGTTAACAATTCCCTAAGAGCTGAGTTCTTTCATATCAGAAAAAAAGGAAGAAATTCCTTCGAATAATTTTGGACTGGCGCGAGAAAAGATAAGATATTTATGGTGGAATCATAGCCGCATGAATGAAATTTATTAGCAACATCGAATGCGTTTGGGTTCAAAGCAAATATTATTTTAAGTCCCTTTTTTAATGGTCGATGCATTGTGATCTAAAACTACAAGCTCATCCATGTAGTAGCAGAAAAAATAAAATTTGGCTTCCACGTCTCCAAAAATTTACATGGAGTGCTTTATGGAGTTTTGGAATTACAACAATGAGGCGTGACACTGGATCAGGTTTCGGAAGAACAGAATGAAGTCGGAGCAGCTAGGAAATGTGAATGAGTACTCTGGAGAAATATGCCTGCAATGAATTACGATAGTCCTACCATTTATCTAATGCAGGAAGCTCCAGTCAATGAGTATACAGTTGCCTACATTGCGCTACAATTTCCTCGTAAGTTAGTGAATCAGGAAAGCGATTTTTCAATGTGTAGCATTGAACGAATGGGTATTCTCTAAACATTAAAAAACTCATCTATTTGGTTTAAAGATAACTACTTACATTCTAGAGATAGGAAATAGTAAACATAAGTTCTGGAAAAAATGGCAAAAAGTGGATCTGGACGTTAAATGATTGCACTGCTGAAGTGGTCCTCAGAACTAAGGGTAGACGCTTAAAGTTCTGGCAACACCCAGTCACGTTAAAAGACGCGTCATGGAGACATCTACAACGTCACCAAGTACAAGACCAGTGACGCAAAATGTCGAGTAAAAATAAACTGAAATTCAACGCAATGCTCTGAAGCCTGGGCAATTGATAAGACGCCCTGAATTTTAACCTAGGCATAGTAAAAAAAAACAAGTACGAAACCAAAGAAAACCCTCTTGACTCCTGATTGCAATTCCTTCTCCAATTAACCGATGATAAAACACGAATTGCTTTTTCTTTGAAGGCAAATTCAACTTCCATTGATTTCCACTTTACTTCGAAGCAACTATGACAAATGATCACCGTCAGCAGCAGCAACCGCTACTAATTTTTCTTATCCGAAACTACCCCTAATGGAATGGTGGAACTTTTCATGGCGGCCTCTTATTGGAGTGAATACGAGAATGGGGGATTTGCGAACAGTTGTGCTAGGGCAGACCCAAGTGTTTCTTGTTAAGAGCGGCTTGGAAACTGGTGTTGTGAGGATTGTGCAAAACACATGCCATTTGTGCCGGGATACCGGTCTGTTTACTTCACCCCAAGTATAATCGTAATGACATCAAATTAGACCTGTCACCAGTTGTTAAGACCCTTAATCTGTGGTTTTATACTCAACCAGCTCTGTACACCAAACTGATTATAATATGTCAGTCTAAATTTTTAAAAATCAGATAAGTATATGAGGAAAGAAAAATGATTGTACTATTGGATATTTGAGTAAACGAAAATCGGGTCTTCTTAACCGGCCTCACCAGTGTCCCCGGGCAAAACATGACTCATTTGGCGTAAAAAGATATAATTTTATGGCGTGTCTGACTCGACCTTTAGCTCGTAAAGATTGTTCAAGCATGGCTTCTAAATTACCCTTAAGCCAAAGGCACTTCGACAATTTCACAGGCCTATCACCCACCAGACAGCGAATCACCTAGGACCGTGATCAGTGGACAATCAAATTTAAGTAGTGGCTGCAGCAAAATGAACGGAAGCAAATCTCAATAACTGACGAAAGCTGTTACTGAAGAGAATCCATGATGCACTGTTAAGAGTGGATAAGGAAGGCTTCTTTTGTAAAGGTCACTTGCTCATCCTGGATTCTGGGTCCCTTTCTCCATATTCATTCAAGTTATTTCTTAACCAATTCAAACCGACAGAATGGTCTCAGTTCTAGTCAAATGAACATTATTGTCGTTGATCTTAAATGATGGTAAACACCGACTTACCATGAGTGGATCCCATGCGTGCACTACAGCCATGGAATGCCCTACGAGGCGAAACGCTGCGAACGCAGAGAGAGGTACTTTGGTTGAGAGAGTTGCGTCCGGACTCCTTGAGAAGTCGCTCCACTCCGCGCAGGATGTCCTTATTTGGCTCTGGGAGATCGTTCACGCGCATTCCAAGCAGACGACCAACTATATCCCGAAAGTCACGCAGCTGGAATGCAACGCATAGAGCTCAATGATCACGCGAAATTCTCACATGGGTACTCTGGGTCTCAGAAAAGCATTCACAAGGGTCCAGATATCCTACTGTTCTGATGTGAGACTAAACATCGTTTATTCGTTCAATCATTTCAAATATTAAGAAATATAGTCATCTCTGGGATTGAAATGTCAGCAACCTGATTCAGTGTTCCACAATCAATTAATTTGCGACACGCGCTTCACCCTAAGCGGATGAAAAACCACGTCACACATTTGTGACATTAGGTCCAGATAAGAAAATCGGGATGTCACATATGTGTGACGTTGGTATGAAAGTGTTAAAAAGCACCCTTACTGCAAACAATGACTGCGAATAAATCGTAGCACTCCCGAAATTTACTTGTAAAGGCATAAGTTTTGGCAATTTTTCAACTATTTTAGGACCAAATTTCAGTCAGAACTCCTTCATTAAGCGACGAGGATTTGCTCAATGAGGATAAAACAATGACACTTTGGCAGAAAACCTTGCATTTGCGCCTAGATTAAGTCAACTCCAGAATGTTAACTCCAGTGTGCTTGTAAATAAACATAAAACGATTTCCCAATACGAAATAATAGAACTTGCATAGGAAATCAAATCAGTGCACATTCATTTATTACCATAAAGACTATGGATAACTCGTTTTTACTTCATAGTCTCTTCAAAAGAATAATCGCACTGTGATTCTTGATCAGCTTGATTTTGGATTTGTTTACATCGAAGTGACTAATAGCACGGAACCATAAAACCGCGTGTTTAGAAGTTCAAAGGGTTCACACCTGTACACCTCATAAATCACACGGAATGAAACTAGTCGGTTGGCTGTTCCACAGAACGATCGCCGTTCGTGTATGGGTGCAGCTACTAACAGTGACACACAGCGTCCCCTTGAAGTAAACCAATGACGGAGAGGTGAAGAGGAAATGCGCAAGTGTTGTTGTGTTTGTGCCCAATGCGGCTTTTTAGTCATTAGCATGCGGTCTGAATTACGGTTGCTACACAATCAGGAGTTGCATTTTTCTGTGTGCTTTTGCGATGCCGAAAACAAACTACGATCCCACCAACAGTTCCAAATGGTAAGGCGAATTTACGGCCACCAAGAGGGCATGCAAGTGGGCTCCCTAACGCTTGGTTTGCGCGGCTTAACAAGTGCACGAACACGAAGACAGGAATTCGCTTCCAGTCTCAATTTTGGTTACACCCAGAAACTGTTCAAAAATTCTGAGAGGCAAGTTCCATAGTTTTGTATGATGCTCGAAGGGGCCCACTAATGTATGGATGATTTCTGCAACCGTTTTTGTACTAACGTGTTCTTATCCAAGTCCGAAAAGCATAAATTTGCTCAAATGAATAGCTTGGAGTTAACTCTGGACACACAGAAAGACAAACAGGAGGATGTCAAAGCGCTTTCACGTCCGAGGATGAGGAGAGGTGGAGAAGCGGAAATTTATGTGGGTGGCTATGGCGTGCAGCATTAGTGAATTCAAAAGTACCCAAGTAAGTTCTATTATGCCAAAGTAGAAGATAGATCCTACAGAAGGAAGCAATCCGTTCCAAAAGCCCATGGCTCCACCGAATTTTGAAGAGCAAAAGTGTTAGTAAAACATACGAAGAAGAATACAAAATAGTAAGAAAATAAACTAAAGCTTTTATTACCCTACGACCATCCAAACGCAATTGTGCAAAAAAAACAAGCTTTGGACCTTAAAAGGTATAAATTTAATTCGCAGGTTTAAATTTAAATTTAATTCTGAATCAGAATCAAAATTGAGAGACTAAGAAACCACATAGAATGACAAACTTTTGTATACTTATTTACTGAACAACCAAAAGGGTGTTTTCATACACCTATAATAAGTTAAGTGTTTGGTTAATTCTCGGTTTTAGCGATGGGCCACTTAGGGTCTCCGCCATTTTACTTTCACCGGGCAACCCGGGCTCCTGGCCATGTCAATGGTCCAAACCCTTACAGCACGTCGACAATACATATTACGCCCGAGTAGCATACCTTCCTTCGTCTTCAGAGAAGTCTCGGGGTGCTACACACCTATGTTGGGGTATTACACACTTCTCAAAACTACCTTTCCACACTTTTAAAAGGTGAGTAATGCATGAAAAAAATCCCGGCAAAGTGCTAGAAAAAGAATAATAAAGTGCTGCATTGTAGGGACAACGTTTTTCTACTGCTAAAATTCTTCAAAAGCCTCCCTAAGTTACTCGTCACTTATCCGAAATGACCTTCTCCGACGCCGGTCTGAGTCGAAATAAAGTCAGCCCATAACTAGCCTCATTCAAGCAACTTTAGTTGGCAACCCTCATTCTTATTTACTAAACAAATATATATAGAGGATGAATCATCTCGCTACAGAGTTGGGCTACATCCGGTTAAATAGAAAGTGTTGATCGAGAAAAGGTCATGAAAAGGAAAAAAAAGATTATTTGGCAGGTTATTTTCAAGGCGCGAAAAGTACCCTTGAGAAATGAAAGTTTACTTCTATCAGTGCATTCTTTTTGGAATTTGCTTCAAGAATTTGTCATGGCTGCTGCATTGGTTATGCAAGACCACATTTACTTCGGCTTTAACGGGCTAACATATATTGGAAGCAACCTAATAAAACAAATGACCATGAAATTGCTTAATGCTGATTCTCGACATTTCCTAGAAGAGAAGAACACCCTTCATGCATATCCATGGAAGAGATGTGGCCCCCATGCCGACTAGTTACCTCCTGAGTCTCTTTACGAGATTCCTCTAGTAACTGAGTAGCGTCATCACGATCCACATCGAAGCGAACACGTTGGGCTTGTTGAACGAGATTCCTAGTCATCGCGGCCTTTTCCGTCTCCAGTGTGGTGATCAACTCCTCAATTCGGTTGGCCTGTCGTTGGCGAATCTCCTCAAGGTCCCGTAGTGATCCCTCCAACTCAACAACCCGCGTCGTTTTCTGTTCCAGCCGATCCTGTGGGGAATTTCAGTACACATTACCTCCTTGGATGATCTATTTTTTATTAATGCATCAAAATATGGGTCCCAAGTATATGCAAGCTCAACTCCGATTGAACACTGGTAGCCAACGCCTATTTATGGGTAATTTCATTCTTTGCTTTAAAAAAGAGCACAAAAGTCTACACGAAGTAATGAAATGCTCGCCAATTAAAGGATGTTCGCAACCACCACTAAGTCACACCACTTTCGACTTCCGGTGGAAATTGTTTCCCTGCTACAAAAATACAAAGCATACAAGCGATGATCCTTTGCTGTCATGAACATCAAGCGTAGCCAGAAAGGCCACGACAGCAAGAAATCATGGCAAAGCGTAAATTGTCTTTGAATTGCTGTGTATGGAAGCATGGGGTAAAAATTTGGTTAGAACATGAGTCGCAATTTACATCCCATACAAACTGAAGAGCCTACTGCAGAAAAATCGCTCATCAAATGGAATCTAACAAAGTGTGATTTACCTCAAACGAAGATAAACTATATCAAAATTGGACGTTAATCAGAAAAACAGAAAATCCTGCACTTTCAAGCTCTACGAACTGCAATAGTAGCTAATAGCCCTATGATCAATCCAACAATCCGCCCACGAGCATTAAGGTGATCTCAGTAATACCGCAGTCGTTCTTCACAGAGCCCATCCAGCGCAGGAATGAATTATCAAGCTTTTTCCTACCTATGCGACTCCTAACACTGGACCTCTGGATTCCTTCATTTATGCTCCTTTGACTAGTGTTTCTGGGACGTCAGCGAAGGAATTCCTAGTAGGAGTGCTGAAGACCCGTCGATATCTATCAGTAGGAGTGCTGCAAATGTTACAAATGGTTAGCACGCTGTGTTTATCGAATCTCCAGTAGCCAATGCAAGTTGGACAGTTGGGTCGCTAATTCACCTAAGGTGCACCTTCAACCCCTACAATGGGTTGAAGGTGTAACAGTCATTTATTCAGTACTATTTCTTGTGAAAGAAAAGCAACGCTTTTTTGCTTATATTTATGAATGGATCAGAGACTAAGTTGGTGAATATTCGTGCACCAGAGATTCTGAGGGTGGTTTTTACTGAAACCGTTTTTATCATGGTTGGTTTCAAATCTATGGAATTACTTCTTCTACCAGAGCAATACACGTAGAACTATACGTCTATATTGTGTAGAAGCGATTCAAGACCATTATCATGAAACTTTTTCAAAAATACAGTTATTTCTGGATGTAAAAAGAGTTTATTTGTCCCACAGAGAAAAAGTTTAACCAAAAAAAGAGAACATACGGGTTTAAAGTTTACGTTCTTTCCCTAGATAGTCAAACACGTGAGAATAGGTGAAATTAGATTAACAGGGAAATCAGGATACCTATCCTAGAACTGCTATTGAATCTTGATATTAAACAAAAGTTAAGACTACATTTTACGCAACAATTATTCTAGAAAACGAAGCTCGAATTCTTTTTTTCGGAACGTGCACGGGAAAGTGCAAGTGAGAATGAGGCAAGTGCTTTGCTGTTTGTTAAATGACAAGTAAACTTTTGAAAGGCCCACAATTCCTGCAAATGTATCGTATCCAGTTCCGATAATAAAAAAACGTGCAGCACACAAACAAGCAATTTTCAAATATCAGCAACACTGTGAAATTACAAACACATTTCCAAATAGAAATCAGGAAAAATAATCCTTGTTATAACTTACTTTAACATCTTTGTTGTCCTTGAGTTGAATTCTAAGCTGCAGCACCTCATTTTTTAATTTATTGGTCTCCATTTCATTTTTACGGAGTTGTGCAGCGCGTTGCTCGGCGAAAACATGCTTTTCAGTGGCCTCTGCCTCGTTCTTCTTGGCTATCACCAACTGCTCCTCCAGTTTGTCAACCTTCCGACGCCATGTCTTCAGTTGTAGATCGCGGCTTGCCAGCTCGTCCTGAAGTCGCTGTACCCGTTTGTGCAATTTGGGCGCTAACTCGCTCTCCGACTTGGCCGGCGAGGGTGTGGTCAATTCTTCCACATAGTCTGTGCGCGTCCGAAATAATTTTGCTACTTATGTAAATCAAGTAGAGTGTTGTATCGCATGGTCCCGAATACAGGACAAGGCACTCAAAAAAGCGGAAATTTTAGTAAATTTGTGGTGCAGACCTATTGTCAATTATTTACGCACAATTTTATTGCTTCTAATATTTTACCGGTAAAATTACGACCCCAGTTGCCACACTATTTTCCATATTAATTTTAGAAACTTTTTTCGTAATGCCATCACTCCATATTTCCCTTCTATGTGCATGCATTTGCGTTCAAAATTAAGCACTTTAACTGTCAATTTTAAGAATATTTAGTTTAAGTTCTTCGAAATATGCAGTGCTCAAAGATTGCGTTCAAAGCGTTTTTATAAAAGTTTCAGATTTCGTATGTAAAATTTGTCTCCAAACACTAAACGCAACTTCTTTCCTTAAGGAGGCGTTTTGATAGAAATTGTGGCCTCGCTCACTGTCCCATTTCCTATAACCACTGAAACAGGCGACTCCAGCAACTACTATACAATTGAAAAGCCGGTTTCGCCATCGATTTCCACGGATAAAATAAAAAAGCAAGCACTTAACATGTAATTAACATCCGTTTTGCTTTTGAAGTCAGGCACTTTTATCTTATCATACAATTACGGTAGACAAAACACCCATTCAATCGTTAATTTACCGGAAGTAATGGCTAGGATAATAATAACAATTATAGTGGATCTCTGTTTCCGTGTATCATAATTTACAGACTTCAAAGTGTATAAGGATCTAAAAAAATGAATTATTGTTTACTCTTGCCGGCTTTTACCAAGCTATTTCTCTTTAGTAATAATACACGGGAAAAGGTGCTTGAGAGCAGTAAGATCTCTCAACGCCTAAGTATTATAATGTGTCCAATCTTACTTAGGATTAAGATAAAGAATGGCTCACTAAGGATGAAATCACGTTGATCAGCCACACTCATTTGCTCAAAAATTGTTTGATCAACAGGAATCCGGTTTTCCAATTGCTTCAAAAACTGCAGCAGCTAAAGATTTAAAACAGGAAGGAAATGCTATTTCGTGAGTTTACGTTTAAAGACGAAAAAGGCAAAAGAGACGCGTACTCGCCCATAAGCGTCCTCCAAGTCAGTTGTGCAGGGCAAAAAACCGACGGATTTTGAGGGACTTCGACTTCGCTCTGCTCGCATTTTCGAACACTTCTCTTCCACCTTTTCAACCCTTCTCTCTGACGCCGCCAACCTGTCAATCAATTCTGTCACCTGAGATTGCAAACGGCAACAGGCCTGCATTCAGGAAGAATAAATACGCTCCATTATGGGTATGCCTTCACATACAACCAGCGAAATTTAATATTGTGAAAGATTTTGAAAGGTTAGCTAAAGCATATTGCTCGCAAACATTTTTTGAAATAACTACAGGCTTCTATAAATATTCTTATTTCCAATTTAGAAAGAGCTTTTCTTCGAATTACTAAGTTGTGCTTGTACAATTAAGAAATCGTAACTGACTTCAGTTTTGCTCGTAAGTGTTGCCAACACTCGACGAACAACATCAAGTAATTTTTCTTCTTCCAAATCTTCACAAATCCAACCCGACCTGCTTAGGGAATCAGCCAAAGTTTGTCTAAAAGTGTGGAAAAAGATTGCCTAAAACTGGTATATTTGATCGACGCATACCCTAGAGAGTGGTAGAGACGGGAATCATAAAACACCCATTAGAGTTATTCAAGAGCTAATAGTTGTAATTTATTCATAACCACTCGGAATTACCTGAAACTTTTATTCTTCGTCAAAGACTCCAGATCGCGCTGGGGTGGGTTCTCTTTGAAGGGAGGAAGTTCCATTCTAGCTTCTTTCACTTGTGAGTCTAGTCTTCCTTGCATCGTTCTGTTTCCTAAACGCCCCAAATCGGCCGACTAAATATATGTAATGCACTGTTGAATGCCTTTTAATAAATGAGCCAACAATTTTCCGAAAAATTTTGAAAATGTGCTACTTCGCACCAGAATTCGGGGTGTTCATAATATCTAAGGTCTGAGCTATTGAGAAATAAACAATGCAAAAAACGGTTGCTATGGCAACAGTTGCAGCGAGAAGGAGAACATAACACATCGACTAATCCAATAGGCCTGCAAACCTGTCGGAAGGAGGCCAAAAAATTGTTAACACTCAACGTTGTGATACAGTTGAAATAAAACCAGGTAGAGTGGAACGTAGAGGTGAAAACTAGCTACGCTTCCTAGATAGCCAACAATTAATTCGACGTCAAGTACTGGTCTAATTTTCTCCAGAGACCTAAAGTTCCACAAAGGATTAGAAGAGCTTAAAACTCACATCGTTCTCATTCTTTGGCTCTTTCCCAGCCTCAGTGGAATGCCGCAAACTACAGCCCAACTTAGCAACCACGCTCTTCAGATGAGAAATCTGTACGTCTTTAGCTGTGAGGTTGCTCTGAAGTTCCTCAATGCGAACCGCGTTTTGACGGGATAATGTGATACTTGTAGCGATCTTGTAAAAGGTAATTGGTTTTATTAAGGGCGGACTATAACGCCATTATTTATATCTTATTATTAATATAAAGGGTAAAGCGCTCACTTTTGTTTTAAGCCTTTGAACAGCTTCGTCGGAGAAATCGGTTTCTTCTTGATCAGTAAGAGCTGGCTTGGTGGAGGTTATGATCACTTGCATCCATTCAACCAAACTTTTAAACTTTTCATCCATTTCTGAAGCCTTTTGGATTGTGCATTCCTTGTCTATCATTAGTTGTCTATAAATAAGTTTTAAATTACTCACCAATAAAATAAGCAAAAGCAGTTCTAATTTATTTTACCGAATTGTTTGTTGTTGGTCAACGATCTGAGAGAGGGAATTACGCAAAGCCTCTTCAACCCGCTCAACCTTCTCTCGCATAGACCGCTCCATCGATTCCAAGGAGGTCAATTCTCTTTTCTTTTCCTTAATGACAATCGAACAGTTTAAATCTTGTTTGCAACGATCGCTATAATTTTCCATAAGTTTATTTTGTGCTATGGCTATTTCCCGTAATTTTACTCAAAGACTTTTGATCTCATCCTTTTTTACAGGCCTAATTGGAGAAAAAAATAAAAGAATTTACCTTAGAACGCAAATCTCCAACTTCTTCCTGAATACCAGTAAGTTTATTTGGTTGGATGATTTGATTTCGTGCATTACGAAACCCCAAGTTCACCTCGCTATGAACACAAAATGTGAGAAAATTTGTTAGTACCTAGATAGTACTGTAATGAGGCGGTCCTTTTCGTCCAGATCCCGTTTGCACAGAGTAAGTCGCTCCTCAAGCTGGAAAGCAAAAAATCAGAGGAGCCTTGGTAACTAATTGCATAACCACCCTATTTAGCTACATTAATTTATTGAATTAAATTGCCTGTATCTAAACTGACAGTCATGCTCAAAGTTGGTTTTAGAACAGTTCATCATCAATATGCATATGGGTAAAAAGAGGAGAGCCAGTAAAATAGCAATCAATTGCTAAGTAAGGGATAAAAATGGCAAAAAAATGCAAAAACTAGCACGCATATAGCAAAAATTCACAAAAGCAAGGAACAGATGGTCAATTAAATGCAACAAGTGGAACAGGCGGCCTAACACTGCAACGCACCCCAGAAAACGACCCGCTAGCGATCATTGGGCTAAATTAAAGTACGAACGATGACCTTGGAAATAGAGCTTAGCGTTACTAAACATAAGATTATATCTAAATCAACTTAAGACATTTTGTTTAAAAAAGTAAGGCCTAAGAAAATGTTTTTTATAGTTAAAATGCAATTAGAACCCTATTTTAAGCCTATTGTAAACTAACATCATCATTAGTTTTAAATAAAAAACCCGAAATAAACAGTTAGGTTTTTAAAATATATAAGCCCTCAAAAATTTGAAATTAGAACTTAGGCTTTTTACTACTAGGCAAATGAATTAGGTGGTAATTTTCTTGTTAAGCCACATTTATAACAGCACATGGTCCCTTAAAGTGAATGATAATTAGGTTTTCCGCATCGAACGTGCTACAACTGGCCAAACCAATTAACGTCACTGAGCTGCAAGACCTTAAGTAAGAAGACTGTAAATGCACTAGTAAATACCACCATATATATTTCTCCATGCATGAAGTTTGTCTCCATGGTGGTTCCCGGGATTTTCGATTTATACGAGATATTCCGTAACTAAAGTTTGAATACCTTTGGCATATACTCCTTTAATGAATAAGAATTTACGTCCCTCGGAGGCTTTGAAGCTGCTATTCCTGTGATTCATTTCGGACAGGTCAGCTCAATCACTTAAGCTATAACCAACACTGCCAGAATTTGTCGTCTCCCACTCAGTAATACAATATTTTTAGGGTTTTTAGCGTATGTAAACAAAGTTTATCTGTGCATTTTTTATGCTACATAAATTACGCCTTGCCCTTGAAATCCACCTCGTCTATTGGTTAGGTTAGGATTACGAACGAAATTAAATTGCATTTTAACATTTCGCAAATTGCGATTTTATAGGATGTTTTCATGGCTCCTCCTAGTCCGGGCCTCTGCAATGGGCTGGACGCCGCTTCTAAATATTCTGTCAAACCAATTACCTAAACCAGAAGCTGACGCAAAAAATCTCGAAAAGAAAACGCGTATCAACGTTAGTGGTACTATTTTCGAGACTTGGCAGTCAACCCTCGATAGATATCCCTTTACATTGTTAGGGTCACCAGAACGGGAGTACTTTTACAACGAACTTACCCAGGAATATTTTTTTGATCGTGATCCCCAAGTTTTCCGGTATATTCTTAACTATTATCGAACTGGACGGCTTCACTTTCCGCGCAGTGAGTGTGTTTTCGTCTACGAAGAAGAGCTTAACTTTTTTGGAATACGGCCTGATGCGTTGGGGCTTTGCTGTTATGAGGACTTTGTGGAGAAGAAGAAGGAGGATGCTAACCGGTTTGTGACAAAAAAGGAAGAACAACCTTTCGACCGGTCAAAGACAAACTCATTCAGAGAACAGCTATGGTTTGCATTTGAAAACCCACAATTTACTAACTTTGGTCAAGTGTTGTACTACGTTTCTGGTTTTTTTATTGCTCTCTCAGTTTTGGCAAACATTGTGGAAACGGTTACCTGCTCAGTTTCTGCAGAGACTGGCCTGCCCATATCCTGTGGTGTTCAGTTTGAACAAGCCTTTTTTTGTCTCGACACAGGATGTGTTCTAATTTTTACCGTTGAATACTTTGCTCGTCTCTACGCTGCTCCCAATCGGTGCAAATTTGCCAAATCGGCGATGTCAATCATTGATGTTGTCGCTGTACTTCCCTACTACATTGGCCTCTTTATGACAACGAATGTCTCCGGGGCTTTTACCACCCTAAGGGTTTTTCGCGTGTTCCGGATTTTTAAGTTCTCGCGACATAGTCAGGGTCTTCGCATACTTGGCTACACTCTTAAGTCGTGCGCTTCTGAACTGGGATTTCTACTGTTCAGCATGTCCATGGCTATCATTATATTTGCTACCATTATGTATTATGCGGAAAAATCAGAGACCTCTCGCTTTACAAGCATACCAACTGCATCGTGGTACACAATTGTTACAATGACCACCTTGGGGTAGGTGACTGTTTTTGTGAAATAAAAACTTGACGTCTTCGAAGAACCTTTATTGTTCTCAGTTTTGATACAAGTGAATTTTACAATGGCAAGCAGTTTAGTTTTCGCTAAAATTACTTGGGTTCAATTAACAAAAAAGTTATAAACTCAAGATAATTTCTAGCAGCCTTTAGTTTTTCATTTCTGCGGCAACCACGTTAAAGAATTTTAAAAATTAAATCGCTTGTTTGATTACACTATATGAGTAAGTCAGTTGGTCGTTAGACTAATGTTATTATTTTATTTCCTAATAAACAGTGGAATGTGTTGTGAAAAATGCAACAGTCAAAGGATGGCAGTAATTTAGTAATATTGCATTTTGCTCATCACTGTAAAGGTCAAAGCATTCCACGATTCCATGTTAATGTTAAATCTAAAAAGCCATCCCATTTGTTATCTGTTTCCTTTGCCACAAATTTTTAATAGGCATCATTTATTGATAATTTTGCCGAATAGTAACCTTGTATTTTTGATTTATTTGGTGTCCAAAGGTATACTAACCCGAAACGTGAAGACTTTTGTTTTTGCTCAGTTTCAATTGTGTATATCTTAGTTGCTAATGCAAGAGTACATCCCTCAGTACGTTGATCCGTATCCCATATAATCTCTCAGCTTACAAATAATTCAAATGCAGGATTTCGTTAAATCGTCCAAATGTGGTCTTATAAATACGTATTTAAATGGGTTTACATGCCATGTACCTCGTATGGTGATTATTCGATTCATTTTTTTCGTTTATGTTGGCTTAAACACTTTTGACAATATTGCCGCTAACTTGGTTAACGGAAGCGCCATGGCTTTTTTAGATTTACGGATTTTTTTGAAATTCAAACCGGAAACTCATTTTAAAGCACGAAAACGTAGTTTTTTGGCAGACCAATTTTAATTTAAATGCTTCCTCTATTACGTTTTTGTTTTCATAAAGCGTTGTTTTTCATCAAATCCAACTTGAAAGTTGGTTTCCTTTTTCGTGTTGTGGTTTCTCTGAAACCACTGCGCATCCCCGACTACATATTTTTGTAAACTTTAGCATGCTCGAAGCTTTATTTGCTGATTTTCATCATTTTTAACTCTAGACTCTCTGAATTTGACGAAATGTGAAGTCTGATATCACATTTGGCATTTATGTTTACAGTGAATATGAGAGCTTTCTTAGTCGCTTGTGCAGTTTTTGATCTCCTTCTTCATGGTACCAATAAAAGGGCTGTGTGTTCACAATTAAGGATATTGTCTAAAAGTAACCAATTTGTGAAGGAAAATTCGTGGAACACTAGTCCACTGATGTGATTATGTAATGAACTGTCGTCGGGACCATGATCTTGGATCCCGTCTAGCTGCCAACCAAGGTGAGCAGTAGACGAATTCCATACAGCCTCCTTTGCCGCCGGGTGTACATGATTATGAAGTGGTGAAGAATGTCGAGGTTCCCCGGTGTTTCCAGTCCCGCTTACTTTTAGTACGATTTTTAGCACATCTAAATTGCATCTATACGCAAATTCAGCCGATCAGGCGGAAATGAGCGAGAGCACAACGTTCTAGAATGCTCAGAAACCAACTGTGAAACGGCAACTTCAGAGAAATCAAGGCAGGAGCGTTTTTTATGGTTATAGACCTCCCCTGCAGATTGTTTTAAGAAACTGGAGGGTAAATGCGGAATCATGCAAACTTACCCCAGTTAGCCAACAATGGCATTAAATGCATTTTGATTGATACCTCGTTCCCATCAATTAAACAGAACCAGTTACAGCTTTAATTGGTTTGTCCAAAACAGGAGATAAGAATTCCGGACATAGAGGGGTGAATGATGTAATACAGTGCAAAACTGGCGCCACAATGGGAGATCATTTGCTTGATAGAAACTAATGCAAGAGGATAGAATGGAGGAGAAAACATCACCCATCCCTCTGGCTAGTTGGCTCCTTGAATCGAGCAGTTTTACTCACTCTGTTGGATTACAGAGGGTAGCGTTTATAGACTTTGGCCCTGAATTTGAATGTGTTGCTGTGAACCTATGAAAACGCATGGACAGCATCCCCAGCATTTCTTGACGCAAATACAAATACCGAAACGGTAACTCAGACATGTTATGGAACATCAAACGATTCTGAATGTATTGCGCTTCATAGGTGTTTTATGATCTAATGTGGGACTTCATGTAAAAGTCAACCTGATATCCTAAAGCTAGTCATATTTAATTTAGTTTAATGTAAATTTTCTAAGCATGATTGCTGAGCCTTAAAGTTGATCCGCTTCTGCCAATTCATGCTCTAGGATAACTTTTGAAGTATCAGTCCACCACATGCATTGGGGCGTCAAGACTTCTGGAAATTCATTTTAATCTGACTTTTTTTCTGTTACCATGGAATATACTCCTTTTTAAGGAATGGCGCTTGAAATTTGCACACGGTTCAACGACAAACTCAGCCTGCCCTGGCTATCCGACTGCTAATCTTGGAGCCTGGGATTTTCAAGTCTTGCTCTCGTTAAACAACCGGTCCGATTAAACAGCCACCAGCGGATGACATTAATCACAAATGTTTAGTGATGTTCCAACTTCATTAAAGAAAAAAACTAAACCTTTAAAACGGGAGATGTGTAAATGAGCACTTAGCTGGAGAGTGAAACCGACTGCAGTGCATAGAGCAATTTTAGATTGCCAGTTTACTTGTTCAGGCTTTTCATGTTGTGAAATCTAAATAAGTTCATTTAATTCATGAATGGTTTTTGATTATGCAGAATTAAAAACAAATCTGTGTGTTCAGATATGCTAAGGCAGTCAATTAGACACACTTAAAGTACTTGGAGGTGTGTCTAGTGGATGCTTCCTGTCATGTATTTCTACAGAGGTCATAGTAATTCCTCTCTGCTGTTTTATATGCCTTTTAAATTAGTTTTGTGAAGGAGTCCCTCTTCCTCAAACTCACAAAGCAACAATTGATGTACATATGCAATTCAGGGGTATCGCCTGATTGCTAACTTTTTATGGAAAAAATTGCGTGCATTAGCGTTAAAACTATGTTAGAAAGCATATTTTATACCTTTGGGTGAGGAAACTATAGTAATAAATTAAATTATTTTCTCACAATATGGCAAGTTTATTTTAATCGCTTTTCTGCTGATGCCTTTAGTATCGAAGGCTAGGCCTTTCGCCGGCAGATACTCCTTTAAAATTGCAAGAAAAAAAGGTAGTTAGTTCTATTTTTGCTTGAAGTTATAGTGGAAAGGGAGTCAGGGAATTTGGCTGTTGGAGGTCTATTAGTAACGCAATTTTCCCCTCTCCTTGAAATTCCACCGAAATGAGTAGGGGAATGTGCTTTGAAACATGGTGTTTTCTTTCCAAAAAATTGGATGTTGATATTTATATTCTGATCCATGACACATTTTAAAAAGCCAAAGAAAACTAATCTAAATGTTATTAAAAGATTACTTATTGGATGGGGCCTCGAATAGCAAACAGCTTGAGATAAGGTACATTCCTGCTAGTACCGGCAGGTGGCAAAAATGGCTTCAAAGATCCGAGCGCAACATTGGCTGTTAATCTTTTTCTATGGAGGGTCAGCTAAGGGAGTCCCTTACTAATCTTAATTAAAAAGGACGATACATTTACGTCAGGTCTTCAGTGCTTTTAACACTTAATTGGACGATACCTGCGCCTAGTTTAGAATAACAAAGCTTAATCAGCCTCCTATTTACCTACATTTTCGAATGCCAGCTCCTAGTTTTTTCGTGAATTCAGTCAAATAGAAGGTGTTAAAGGTATGATCTGTGAGTTGCAAAAGAGCGGCACCGACAAAATGTGTCTGCCCCTTCACTAAAGGAGGAGTTTTGATTTTGCCACACCATTGCAGGCCATCAGAAATTACTGACCACCTTGAAATGCTAGCAAAGGCAGAGACCCTCAAACCTACCCGTATCAGTTTTAAAGCCCTGTCCTAGTAATAACTTTGCCCTAGCACTTTTAGAACCGGCATCAAACAACTTCTGTCGACCAAAATCATAGAACCCACCTGTTGATTTCATATACTTCCAAAATGTACTTTAAGTTGTCCGCAGTAAGATTTGCCGCTCCCTCCAAGGGTGTTAAGCTAAGTCATAACGCTGCTTGCAGATGTCTTTTTGGTTCGCGCAAGTCAGTCATTATTCATGCCGGATAGTATTTCTGTTCTTGTACTGGGTGGGGTAGATTGCAACATCGTCAAAACAACCTCGACCTTATCACTGCTCGTCCTTTTCATGAGTGTGATGTCAGCATGCTCATTATCTTTTACAAGGTGAAATTTTAAGAGCTTGACTAATTTTTTTTTTCGACCTTAAATTGTATCCTTTTATCACTTCACCTTTTGTATGTTCTAAGGTTTTAAAATTTGGAGGAGGGAATTTATGGGGTGTATGGGTGTTTGCCTCTATTTAACCATTGCTTAGAGGTCAGATGGCACCGTATGCTACCTCGGTTTAAAAAAGGATTGCTCTTTTTTGCTGCAAGGCTCCATTAAATTCTTGAGACATTAGATGGAAAGACAACAGAACATTTTTTTTTTATTTTTACAACGGAGATGCTCCAAATCCCAAAAAATCAGGCGGCACTAAAAGCAGTGAGAAACGAGGCAAACCATTTTGTTGATGCGCAAATTTTTATAAATAACGTTGGTAATCCAGCCAGAAGTTGATTGTAAAATTTTATTTTCAAAGAACTTCAAGACAAGCCCTTAATTAATTGTCACAATATTTAATTTGTTAACACGATTTTCAGCTTATTGAAAAGAACTGTAGTAGGTTGTTTGTTCTTAACTCTTGGGTTCGGTAATGGGCTATCTAGAGGGCTTGCCATTGTACCTTCGATGGGGTCCTGGCCTCCGGGCTAAGCCATTTGCCTCATACTCTTTTGCCCGTCGGCAATACGCATTCTGCCTGAGCATTCTGTCCTCTCACGCCTTCAGGCAAGTCTTGGGACACTGCATTGTGTAGAATATGTATTGGTGACATAGAGAAGGGGTGAGGGGCTACTGGCATGACTCCGGGGCTAGGCCGGCCGGCCGGAGAAGGTGCCAATAGCGGAGTCCCCAATTAGCCCGTTACGGAGATCAGGATTTAAACCAATATTTAACGGACTACATAATTTCGCCTGAAGTTGATGGTTAAAAAAAATCAACTTCAGAGTGGGTAATAATTGAACGAGCTTTAAAATTACTAAATAGGTAATTTTAAATGCTATTATACCCTGAAAAATATTTTTGTTTTTGTAACGAAATGTCACAAAATCCTCTTTGCGTCTTAGCCGCGTTTAAGTGGCCCCAGTTACAGCAAATACTTGATTTATTAGGCTTGTTCATGAAGTATTTTCCGTGTCAGACATAATGAGTACGGAAGTAGGCAATGCTATACATTCCGTGATGCAATTCGTGGTGCTTCATTTCAAAAGTCGTTTCAATTTGCTGTGTTTTGGAGACAGTCGCCTCTCAAACTGATTTGAATAGGCCACTTTTAATCACGTAATTTGATACTAAGGGAAAGTGGTTTCGTCTACCTGGGGAACTCCAGACCAGAGAAAATTACAAATTAATTTTAAAGTGTCGAATTTTTATGGGTTTACCGTAACTCATGCGATGACGTTTTCTGAGGATATGATGGATTTAAAGGTATTTACTTGGAGAACGTCCCATTTTTTGAACGAAAAGCGAATACTTTTTACACAAACATGATACAATTTCGTTGTCTTGAGTTAAAGCCTACAAATGGGCTCAATTAGCAATTCCCTGTCCTGTGATTTGAGTGGCGTTTGGCGTAAATCCTCTGATGGGTGTGGGATTTTTCCAACGTTTATGCACGGAATGGCAAGTTTCCCTTTGATGCAACGGGGAGTAGTCTTTCTTGCACACGGCCAGATGCAAGGTCGACTGTATTCATGTTACACTGTGAAGTAAACTTTATTTCATTGCAATGGTGCTCAAGTTCCCCCCCCCCCCCAGAAGCGGATTCGAAAACCTGTATCTTTGATTTCTTCCCAACAAAAAGTAGTCATAATGTCACCAAATATGGCTTATCAAAACAAATACAGTTGAAAAAGGCCCTATACATTAATTTGCTTGAGGTGTATAATATTAATCTGGGATTTTAAGCATGCATGGGTTTTCTATTCTACTATAAATTTGGACTTTAGGGGAATATTACCATTCATTGCCTCAATAATAAGTGCTAATAGGAAACAGTGATTAATCAGTTCGGATGTGACGAGAAAGCATGATGATGTGACAATTCCAGATTATTTCCACAAGTTGATGAGTTCTTATTTCAATATGGAAATAAGGCCTCCTAATTAATCACTTGGTGGACTAATCTCTTTGGTAATAATTAAAAACTTCCGAAACCATATTCTTTGACCACGAGGGAGGGATTAAATGCATTAATTTGTGAACCATCTGCCGGGTGAAGAAGAAACAAACTATTTCAATTGTGCTAGATGTACGCACAGTTGAATTCACTTAATGGAAGTACTAACAGCCTACCCCAGTACACTTTTCTCCGGGATCTCGGAGGATTTGTTTTCCTCGAAGTAAGAGAATTGTACTTTTTTGTGTACTCATCGCACAAGCAAATTTATGGAGAAGCATTTGTATCGCATATACTTGGGTGAGCAATACAAGTAGGGGGAAAACATTTTGAGGTCCAACTCTACGAAAACGTGACACAAAAGAAAAATCTTATTTTAAATTAACTTTTTCCTTACAGGCTTGTAGTGCCTGTGCTACAAAGGCGCTTCGTTCAATTGGTCCGCCTTATCTTTTGTTTGTGTCTGTAGACAGATACCAAGAAAAGCCCAACAAACCATAATTTGCATCCTTCTTTGTCGTTTAAATGTGGCCAAAAACGATTGGGTTGTCCAAGCAAATAAGTTACCTATGTTTTGAATTTAATCCCTAGTCGATTATTAACATCCAATTCGGATGAGCATACAGCTTTGGTGTGTTGAACTTTTACTTTATTTGGAATTCCACTTTCCATGAAACGAGACATTTAGAACACTTCGGTTGGATTCTAGACCACAGTAGTTAAAGTCGTCCCTAATCAGTTGTTTTTAAAGTTAATTTTTCTAATGTGAAAAAAATGGGACAGTTCTTTCAGGTTTTGGAAAGGGTTAATTTTACTTTCTTATCTACCATACGGCATTGGTCATTAACAAAATTTGAAATGTGTGGAATCGAACGAGTTCCACTTTTGAATTAATCAAACTGATTACTGGTTGTTCCAAACATTCCCTTATTGTTGCTTAATGCCTTTCACTTAATACGGAGATGTATTGGCTTGGGGACTAGGGCTGATCACTTTACAAAACTTGGGAAAGAACGGATATGTTGTGCATAAATGAAAAATCTGCTTTCAGTTCACTATGGCAATAAAATCCTGACTTGTCATAAAATTTTGCAGGGGTTTTCCCAAAGATATTTCATATTAAGCAGACGCATTTTGACCGTCTAGATTCGTTACTTTGAAATTAGTTCCTATCATATAACAAGCATACAAATAATGGTTGTCAAACCTGAGCTGCTCAGACCAAATGACTTCATTTATTTCGTTTTAATCACAATACAAGTTGCTTTTTTGACTGCTTTTGCCATTAGGCTTGTCACGCAACAGTTTCTCTTCGTTACACGCATAACAATTTGGGAGGCTTTAGAAACGGTAATTGGAGGGACCAAATAATATCGCCACAATAAATTCACAAATTTATGTTTTTATACTTCAGGCACTCCGAGATGATTATAAACGAAATCTTAGAAATGTTGTTATAAATACCATTTCCGTGACTACATAGTCATGCTAACTTCTGACAGGCATCAATTAATTTTACGAGTGTTAAAGTGCTGTCTTTACATCACTGCTGCTGTAAACTTTGTCCCAGCCGCCTGCCTCCCACGTGAAGAACAAGAGAAAATAAACGGCAATTGTTAGTGGCTGTGACAACTGGACACCTGCTAGATGTTTTTTCCATCGGTAAGCGATTGGGCAACCGACCGCCTTTACCAACATCAAGTTTTTCACTTAATTTTGCCGGCGTTTTGTATTAGAGGGTAGTATGATGAAGGCGAATCCGAGCTAAAAATTAGGCAAACACATCTGAAAAATAGTGCCAGCTGAATCTGTGAATGCCAATTTGAATAGTTATCTTCAATCCGGTGTAAACTGGAAGAAAATTAAAATCGTTTTATTTTATTATTAAATTCATTATTAACAAAACTGTATTCTCGGTCTCTTGTTGCTGCATGCTAACTTTTTAGCCGAGTTATTTGAACTCCATGGAGTGCAATTTCTTGCAAAGCAACACGGTTAACTAGGCGTTTAAACAGCCTGTATGGATTTTAAACTTCTTCACGTTATGTGCAATGCTGGCGTATTGACGATTTCGTAAAGGAGGTGACGTCCTCATATGGCTTCAGATGCTATCAAGTTCTTGAGTCTTGAATGCTTCACTAGTCCTGGACGCGTTTGTGCGCCCAGAGGTCGAGCGCAAAACTAGGATACTCGGATGCATCCACCTTACCTGCAAGAGAAGTTGAGGTCTGTCCATCTATCTTTCTCCCTGTACACGCATCTCAGGCCGTTTACGTGCCTATTGATGAAGTAGCTTTCCTATAAATTTCCATTAAAAGGCATTGATATTACGATAGCGGTGGCGGCACTTCTACAGTCAACTGCTTTGCCTATTATAATAAAAGGATTAACTTAATTAAGTGAATTTAATGTCACCTACATACTCTGCATACTAGATTTCGCGACATCACCTTCGTAACCAAGAGTAGGTAGAAATGAGGAGTTTTTAAACTGACAAGAGCTTGTAAAAATCCATCCTTTCCCATCTTTTAGGTACGGCGACATTGTTCCGGTCACGGTGATGGGAAAAATTTTCGGAGGCATTTGCTCACTTTCGGGCGTTCTCGTCATAGCTCTTCCCGTGCCTGTCATTGTCTCCAATTTCGCGCGCATCTACCAACAAAGTCAACAGGCTGACAAAGAAATCAGTCAACAAGTAAAATGATTGCATTTACGTCCCATTTTTCGCATATTTCTAACGGTCCGCATGGTTCTTAGGCTTGTTCAAATGCTTACATCACATATGACAGGACACCGGCTCACTCACTCCGCCATATGAGACAAGTCAGAATATTACAATACGAAATGTCCTACTTTGATTGGTAAAACAGCGTTTAAATTTTAATGCCATCAGCTTACATTAGGTAGAAAATTTCTCAGCAAAGTCTATGTATTTGGTTACGGCTTACTAAGTAGCAATTTATTCCCATTACTTAATTTATTAATGCAATCTTTTTGTCTCATCTACGACTTTGTGCAAAGGCTGCAAAAATGATAGTGGTCTAAGTTCGTTTATTTGATGATTTTTTTAATATTGGCGCTTAAAAGACTGGTCTGTATCAAAATGCATCAATGAAGGTTTTAAAGTCATTCTAGAAGAATTTATTCAGTAATAAAATCGAACACGGTTTGCTGAAAACTGCGATGGGCTACTATTATGGAGTACTTTGAAATTCATCATCCGATTTATAATAATGAACAAGCCTAAACAACAAAATTTGCGTCGCAGAACGTAGTTTGCAATAAAATCTAGCAGTGTACTCAAAATTTAACAGAAAATTAGGATGCTGAGATCCTCTTAACTCATTTTTTGGCTTTCGCTTAGCTATTGCTTTACTAACTGCACACCGCTACTTTGAAACTACGACACAACTTAAATCTCACACATCATACATCACACAGCAAGAAAAAGTATCTTCAACGGCGTTTCAAGTGGCTGTTTTAATAACAAAGTCACAGCGGATTTCTCGTGCTGACAAATGTCAATTTGTCAAATACAGTATGACAAATATTTTGACTTTGACAATTTAGGTGTAGCAAAAAGTTTAGATGGTACAAGGCAAGTGAATTTCACTTATTCTAATTAACCCATCCAACTGATGGGTTGATGGCTACAATTAGCTATTCAAATTGCATAGTAGGGGAATTTTGTTTCCTTTAATCTGTAGTTTAATTGTTCTTTTTCCAAAAACATGGAATGTTTGTGAAAGGAGGGCTCAGAGAACTTCTCGATAAACAAAACTAATTAAGTAAACGCGATTCCGCCAACTTTTTTATAAGCATATTTGTGTTAAACTTTGGATTCTTTCTCCCTTCTTGAAGCGGCTTTTACTTAGGTTTTGTCTCAAAATGCCATTGAAAGTAGTTTGTCGTACTTTGTATTCGTAGTTGGTATTCCCTGGACACAATCCCACAAATCTTATTTTGAAGTCACTATTTACCCTTTCACACTGCTACAACAGCACCTCAGAGGTGAATGGATGGCTACCTATTTCTTGTTGGCTTCAAATACTGCAAAATTCATCCAACGTTAAGTAGTGTCAAACAGAAGACGTACTTATTTGCGTACCCTTTTCACAGTCGGAACATTAGTATGCCCATCTTGTACAAAAATACCAGTCGTTAGGCTATAAAAATCACTTCAATTAAGCTACCACATGTTTACGACTCACTTTAAGTATCAAAGGGTGCCATAAATTGTGCTGATTAATTATTCGCCTAGCGCTCTACCCTGAATTGGCCAACTAGGATTTTTCTGTCTCACCGTAACCCCCCTCTCCTCCCACTTTTGCTCATCAAAATCCGGCAAAATTCGCCGGAAGGATCGTATAGTCTATCTAAAGATTCCTGTCCATTTGGTTGTATTCTAGCTCAAGGTTTATAGCAAAGTCGCTCCGCGATGCTCATGGTGGTCACATGAATTAGAGGCGTAAAAAGTTGTCGCTTCGAAAATATTGTGGAAAGCTTTCCCTACACAAATGAATGTATGGCACCTCAGAAGGTATTCAGGCAGTTTACCTTTTTTTTTCATGTCGTTACACTTATTAACACAAATTAATCATAACCTTAGCTCATTCCCTTTATTTTGGCATTACTTACTATAGGGCTGTAATGCAAACCATTTCCCCATAGTGTTTCTCGTGGAGGTATATTTAAATACTCCAAAAATGTGCCAATATTCCGTTATGGTATGTAAATCTGGGTAGGTATGAAAGGTATTTTAGTTTGAGAAGGGAAGGAAAACACTGCAATGCAATGCATGTAGCATCGTATTTATCGCACAAAATTGCCCCCTTCACCCCTTCCCTCGCCTCTTCCCCAGACCGCGCCTGATCATTGCAGTCGTGGGTCGTTTTCTCCAGCCTGCTAATCCTAATGTATTAATTATAGAGTAGTATGAGATATCTTTCTCCAAAGCTCTGCCCCCAACATGTTCATCTGCTTGGCTTGCAGATGATTCGTGTTATAGGACTGATTACAGATAATCCTCCCTCGAAAGTTTGCCTAGCTTAGCAATTCCTACATTGCTAGCACACATATTCTTGGTGACGGAAGAACCTTCGGATACGAGTCTAATCAACTGTAATTCTGTGAACTTGACCGTAAGCCACGTGTGAGCGGTGACTTATCCGTTCCGTTTCACAGCGTGGGGATTTTTGGGGATTTTTTTTTGATAAGGTTTCAGCCCTTCACATAAATTTTTCTCCAGTTACTCAAATTATGAAAATCCCACAAATTTTTTAGGTGTATACAAAATAAAACTTGTCATGAACCAATTTCCTCAGAACATATCTTCGCAATTTTGACCTTATGTCCCCAATATTATTTGGCTATTTCTGGCTCCGCATCAGTGACGAACCATCGCAGAATGAACTTTAGAAACAATGTTAGAGGTTTAACAAACTTCCATCGGCTAGCTATTGCATATATTAGTGACCAAGGGGTAAGGGAAGATTTCCTCAGATTCTATAATTATCTCTGCAAAGCCGAAAGCATATTTCAAGTAAATCGGATTAGTTTTTGTTGCGATAAACGCGTTACAGCTAAGTAGCCTTTCATAAACATTCTTTCCTGATTGGATTTGCCCCGCTAAATGTGCTGCAGGCGATTTTATTGCTCAAGGATCTGTAAACGCGGATATTTGCCATTTGTAAGCGGGCAAAATTTACTTTGCGATGTTTAACGGTGTCCGCATTCTAGGTACTGCCATTCGTTATTCTTCCCGAAATCGGCATCCAAACTGCTTTGGTTCCTGAAATATTAGCTACATAGAGGAGTATTTGGAGAGTGGACATTTCATTGTATCCCTGCTAGCCTTACCAAGACGGAGTGCTTGTTGGTGGTTAGCCTAATTCAAATGGGATACTTAACTTTTGGCTATTATTTGCCATTAACGCTCCTTTAAGTGCAACGCTTATTTTCACCAGTAGCCTTCTCAACACCTCCACGCAGCTTATATTCATTTTGAGTGCAGGTGAAAAGCAAACCTTAATTTTCACCGATGCTAAATACCACAAATCAAAACGTCATCACCTTGATTTTTTTTGCCTATTTTTGTCTTATTTTTGTCATACACAGTGTTTTAGGACAAGTCTCCATTGCAAAGTGATTTTGTGAATTTTTTTCAATCCTTGCGTCAAAAATTCATAGGGATATTTTGCTGCTTTTACCTTTCAAAGAACTATAAACTATTAAATGATAGCCCACAAGGCTAATAAAGATGGCATTTATGTTTTGATTATGGCCATTAATGCAATTTGACGATAATGGAAGTGTTTGAGCAACCCATTTGAACAGGAAATAATTAAAACCTTTGCTGCATACTTTTTGATATTTTACATCATGTTTAAGGCCAATTAGAAGCAATGTTGTGATTAAAGATGTCGTCGACCCATCGAGAAATGTGCTCAGACCTCGTCAAGCCTATTTTTTACATTTTAATAGCATAGAACAAGACAGCTTGATTTTACTACAAGATTTCAATCAGGTATTAAACGACCACGAAAGCTATAACTGCTTTTTTACTTTCTCTGCCACCATCAGGCTTTAAGGAGCGCAAGATTCAAGGTTCTTGCGCAAGAGCAGCACTCGGCCTTCTTGATGGGGAAGCGACTGGCGGAGGCACATATGAATGCTCTGGATAGAACCAAAGGCGGCAGCGCAAAACGTAGCAGTGGCTGCAGCGAGGCGGCGGCGGCAGCGGAAGTGGTAGCCGATCACGTGGGCTCAGGGGCGACGTGGCCGCGCACTCAAAATCGCGGGGTGTTGGAGCCTATTCAGGAGGAGCTAGAGGATGCACCACCCCTGCTCAGTCAGCTCACCATGAGTCCTGTCCAACTACAGCACTACCACCTCCTCATCTGCCTCGAGCGATTAGTCGTGAGCCTGCCTGTTGGTTAATTACCCCATCTGATAGCCTAATTAACAGTGAAAACTCTATGATTTTAAGGTCATGCTGGTGTAATCAATGACGTGAGCATATTTTTATGTTGCTTAGCCAAAATTATCATATCCGCGTCAAAATCTGTCTTTAGTATCCTTGAACAAATCGCACACTTTTCAAAGGTAAGTTTAAACAAAGTTTATGCCGACCGTTTAGTAAAACACCAGAATTTTATTGGTTAAAATCCGTCCATCATTTTGTCTGCCTATGAATAATAAAATGGAGAGAACTACTGCCTTCACACAAATTTCCGAGGTAGCTACAATTTGACTTTTATAGTTGCGTTTGATTAGTCCTCACCGAGTGTCAATTCAAGTTCTTTGAAGGACAGATTCCATTGTATTAATCTACATTAGAAGGGATGTATTTACGTCCTTTTGCTATCACGACTTAAAGGATGTTACATAATTGCATCTTCCTCATGATTAATGCCGTTTAGACTTGCTGTGCAAAGATGCGTACAACCCATTAGATGAGATTAACAGCAGTCTCTTAAATAGCTCTCTATATGTAGAGCATCTCTCAGTTGAGGAAGAAGACCAAAAAGAGTAGTTTTAAAATTTTGAGAATTATAAGTGGATTATCAATTGGGTTCCACAAAACCATCTGCAGGTGATTATCGAGGCTTGCGTTTCTCTTGTAAATTTAACGGTATCGCTTGTTGTTTACGTAGCTGTAAACATTTTCAAGACCAAAATGGCTTTAATTTGGCCTTACTTAAAGGAACTAATTGAGAAAAATCTTATGGATAGATATTATAGCGTTCCAAGACTTCTCTGAGGATGAATGGAGGTATAATACTTGGACAGAATCTATACACGCGACACTTGGAGCTACTGGCATAGCTCGAAGGGCCAGGCCACTCGGCGGAGGTATAATGTCGGAGTCCTTAAGTAGCCCGTTACCAAAACCAAGATTCAAAAAGAACAGTTAAAGTAGTCCATCTTCAAATTTTATTTGTTGTTTTGTTGTTGATACTCTCCTTTCAAAGGTCCATGATTTTTATACTTGTGATTTCATTTTTGCCCCTTTTTTTCTCTGACTTGCTAAAAGGGTTCTTTATAGGCACAAGTTTCGGCGCTGAGTCCCAAGTTATTCTCATTAAACGTGTGTTCGTGTGTAAAAAATAGTTTTTCCTGTCATTTTAATTAGTTTAACTGCCAAATTTATATCAATAATGCCTTTCATGATTAATATCAGGGAAGCTAAAATCTTACCCAATTAAGAGGTTTCGTACCTAGCGGGAAGTGTTCTTAGTTCAAGTCATGGAATTGGATTCCAGTTGTTGGAAATATATGTCAGAATTTTAAATCAAGTGTAATATTTTGATGTCCAGAAACTGACTTATTTTTATCCTTTGCCCTATGAAACAAAGGGCAGGTCATTTTTGAAATACTAGGGTTGGCATCGCCCATATGCCCTCCAGCACTACGTGAGAAGTTTACCAGTTGGTAAATTTTTTTTGTTGGATGGAGGATCCAGGCGCTTTTCGGATTCACATCGCCTCCCTTGGGAATGCTTGACTAATAAAAAACTTCTTATTACTGTATGCACCTCATCGTCTGGGCATTAAGCCCTTTATTACTAATGCAAATGTAATTTTAGTCCAGTGATGGTGAAGTTCTCTTGTGCATTTCCATATCACACGCAAATGCACCCACGTCCTCGGCGCTCGTCCCTTGTCGCATGAGCATAAACCTACACGATGAACGTGATGACATTTTACTCCTTTACTCCCAAGTTATGGCAAACTCGCTTGACATTGAGCTACCTAAGTGCCACAGTTGCTTATCTCTTTCCAATGTGAGGTCTTTTATTGACGAGTTGAGAAGCCCTCTTCTAAGTGTAACCAAACCGGGATTTAAAAGCGTGTATCTTCATGATGAATTCGCCAGTTTAACTTGTACATGAGTGAAATAAAAATCCTTGATAAATTAAATTCTATTGAATTTTTATGCAGGACTCTTACTGCCATATTTCATCGAAACGTAGGCGGCTCGTCATTAGCACGGTGTTTTGATCTTGCAAAGCGAATGTAAGGAAGGCGTTAAAGGTCCAGAGGGTGTGTCCCTGTTAAATGAAACTAATAGTGCCTCACTTCCTCCCTATCATGTGACATGTTTGTATGCTGTAGACATCAGCCCTTAAACAGTACCATTTAATTTTGACATTCCAATTCTTATGTGGAGGAAAAGTGACTGATAAAAATTTACTACTGCAACCGCAAGGTTAGGATCCATGACAGTGCTTACTATTCTGTGAAAAGCAAGTATTAGTGGCTTCTGCTCCACTGCAGATTTTCCAAATCTTCATTCGAAGTATAGAGCTGTGTGCGAGACATCACCCAAAGTCAGCCAAGAGGAAGTCCTTGACTGGCCACTTATTCGACTACTTCTGCTGATTTATCTCAGGTTGTACGATTGTAAAGTCAAGACTGCATAAATGAATGATGGGTGATTTTGAGACAAGGCATTTTGTTTATTTTAATTAGGTGGTTAATATGGTTTTACTCATATCAGGTGAAAACAAAATCAAGCTCAAGAGATTCTCAATGTATATTGCTTTATCTAAAAGAGCTTGACATTAGAAACACTGGCATTATTTGAAAGCAGTGTGTACATGCATTTGGGGCTTTCATCATAAATCTCAGCTTGTTACATCCCTCGACTTTTGTTACCCTTTAATATAATTTATTCCATGTGAGAGCATTTTAAATGTTAATCCGTTGCATATTTGCAAATACTACCAACCGTTACATGACCGGGCTTCACCCTGATGGGAAAATAGCTATTATATTTTTTCAAGGAGAATTCGCAAACGATTCAGCAGTTTCATTCAATGAAAAAGACCACAGTGTCACTCTCCTCCTGCCGCCTCATTTAAAAGCATAATTGTACCAAACCTCGAAATTGATATATTTGTACTGAAAATGCACTATTATGCCCTCCCTGTGGCAAGAACTTATGGACTCCGTAACCAGTTAGTAGTTCACCGTATTGTGCAAAATATAAATGGAATGATGAGGTGGCTCCTCTGTCATTGATCCCGAAACCGTGTATTGCCGTATGCTTTTCGTCTGGTTGCCTTCCGGGCTTTGCTGAGCACCTCGGCAATTTGACACTTGAGTTGAGTTGAAAGGTGACGCAATTAATCCGCTGCATTGTTTCCCTCGACTGGTACTCTGGTCAAACTAGTTTAATTTGCATTTTTTTGTATCCTTTAGAAAATATTCTTTATTTAAAATACTTATTGACACCCACCTGTTATTTTTTTAAAAGGAAGCCTGTTTGCTAAGCTTATTTACTAAATATTCACTTGAACCATAAAGCCAGAATTACGCCAGTCTCCACTGCAGAGGATTGTTAAATAAATTTCTAGTGGTAAAGCTATCTTCACAAAAGATACCCTCTGAAAAGTCCAAGTTGATAAATATTTAATCATATCTGGCGTAAAGTTGTTGTTGATGAGAATTTTTACTCCAGCATAACTTCTATTTAGGGTCGAAAGCCAAGAGGTCAAGAAAAACACGGAGTTTAACAATTGGTGCATAACACATC
>NW_020170395.1:990985-996083 GCF_000524195.1 Echinococcus granulosus
CTTTGACTTCCGAGGTAAGCCACTTTGGACATACTACTTGCAGCGCTTAAATTCAGTGACGCAAACTTTGTATGCGACTGTCAAAAGTCCAGAATAGACCACCCACTTAAGCGTCTTCGTATAGCTTAGCTACTAACATAACTTGCCCTTTTTAGGCATTACTCAGTCTTGCTTTGTAAAAGTTGCTTCATTTTTTGCTCTTCGACCAGACAAGCGGCCGCTAAAAGTGCATTTTCTGACGTCTTTTGCTTTAGGTTAGGTATTTTAATTAAAAAAGATTTTGTATCCCATCTACGTCTAGAGTCCGGAAAGTTGGTCCTCGCTGACGCGGACGCAAACTGCCGCCACTAGGTACTGAAAGTCCCCTAAATGTGGAGACCTGCCTTCACAAACTGGTGCAAATTATCTCTTAATCAGCTCATAGTTTAGTATTCAGCATCAATTAGCCCATTTCAAAGTATCCAGTCGACCTGATCAAGAAGGAACTAGCGTAACCTAAATGAATGGATGAGGGGTTGTGATGCGATCATGGAGGTGGACCGGAATGTGCATTAAAGTTGGGGTCAAGGTTCAAACGGAAAGTTGAAAAGGATTAACTCCACCCCGAAAAATATCCATGGCCAAGCAGATTTGACCGCATAGTCGCACCGGTAGACGGACATGCGTACCCATCAGTGGACACCCAGTGAGGGCTTTTGGACCTTTGGCTCATAACGATTGCAAGAAGGTTCTAATTCGAGGGTTTAACGCCTTCTTTGCATTGTAAACTGATTTCCACCCTTGGCTTTCAGCAAACGCCACCGTTTCACCAACAGCCTGATCGAAAATGTTCCCATCATTTTAAGTTATCCAGGGAAGGAGAGGGGATTTAATAATTTGCTATCTACACCACTTGCAGATATGGTACAAAGTAAGTAAATTAGCCTATTAATGTCTAAAAATTTTATGTTTCACTTCAGCGCTTTTCAGCCACACAAAAAATAAAAATTTAAATCGCATTTCAAATGGGCAACTGACTTACCAAAAAACGAAGTTATGGGAAAATCTGCCGACATTACAAGTTTATTAAAGACGTTTTCTGCTTTGTACTTTTCATTTTAGGTAAATTTTATTAATGGTGCGAATTCCATGCCGATCCACTCCTGGTCGATCCACCTCATTACTATCTATTTACTTCCACCTCCTTAGAAAACAGAATTTATTTTCCATTTCCTTCACTTGAACGCCCTTTTGTAAGGACAAATAAAGCATTATGTTTGTGTCCGCGGGAATTTTAAGGGTCCGCGACGCATAAAGTTTGCAGCTCCCTAACTCATTCCTAGACGTAAAAAGACGTACCAACATGAAAGGAAACTTTTTATTAAAGTATGACAGGTTGGGCACAGACAAGAATGGAATGTCATGGCACCAAAGTGGTGGCTAAATCGTAAAAAATGCGAGTCAAACAAGCATTGCTTTACCAAATGATTCTCTAACCTTCATGAAGGTGGTTTCCAGCATTCATTTCCTGGCCAATCTCCTGCTCTGGTCATTATGGGCTACTCGGCGAATCAAAATCAACCTCGAGACAGAAAAGACAATTACAGAAGAAATTGAAGTCGTGTGAAAAGTGGTGCGGATTCTTATATGGCTGTTCCATACTATGAATTCAGTTTGATTTCAACATTTCGCGTCATCTGCCAGGATTATATTATTTCAGGGAAGGAGTTATTTGGGACTGAAATATATTTACTGGAAATCATATTCTTTAATGTCGCTCGCCTCCTACTAGGAACATTTGACTTAAAGGAACGTGAGGGAGGGGACAGGCGCTACATACTCAAGCCATTATGTAAATTGCCACCTTCATAGCAAAGTGGCAGCCAGTTTTCTGAAATTGCTTTCACTTCTTCCAAATCTTGTCTTGTATTATTCATCCTCAGGTGAAATTTGCGATTGGAGATTTTACAAGTTAGCGCGCCCTCACTAGTCCTGCCCTTGAAGGTCTCCGCAAGTTTACTCACCCATAGCCAACGAAATCTGGACCGTCATGTAGACTTACCGCTGACACTGATGTAGCACTCCGAGGTAGCCTAGAGGGCGTAGGGTGGGCTGCCAAAGTAGCGAAAGTCTCATTATTAAGGTGTGTGCGTTTGGGCTGAGTGGTTATGCGGATGGACAGAATACCAAAATATGAATATGGTGACCGAGTCGTAGCGAATGAAGAGCCCATGGGTTATTGGTGCAACCAAAACTTTTATATTCTTGCCAAAAAAATTTCAAGGCCAAAGGACCCAACTCCTCTGTGGATGCATTTATTCTTCGAGAAATACATCGCAGATTCCAAAAACAGTGCCATGGATCCGCAATTTGTCATCCAACCTAACTAAGTGCTCGTGAATAGCGCTTTAGCATACACCTTGTAAACTAATCTTAAGTTTCTACTATATTTACAAAGGGTTTTGAATGGGTTCAGCACAGAAACTTCGCAAATCACATCTACGTCTGCAATCCATGTTGACGGAGACAGTTTTATATTTGGACCCATCATAATAATGAGTTCATCTTCACGTGGCCAATTGAAATATCCAAAAATTTGTAAGCACAGTAGTTTTCTATGCACAAATTTCCCTTTTTTTAGCATGCCATTTTCTGCATGCACAATTCCGTTGAAAAAAGTTGCTAGTAGGAATTGAGGTGTAAGCAAAACTTTTGCATGCACGAAATCACTAATGATTCATCCGTTAGAATACGTTATTTCTCTCATACAAAGGAAATGCTGAGCTCCTTAACTAATAAAGTCCAAAGCTACGCTGGCTTAAACAGTTCGGAGGGCTGTGTTGCCGTTTTCCCTCCCTCTCCCTCTCTCTCTAGAGGGGATTGAAGTTAATCCTTGGTGGGGAATTTGAACTTCAATTACCCCTGTTTTACGAGTGAGGAACTTGGCTTGACTTTGAGCAAGGCAATTGATGAGATATGCGCTTTCCAACCTGATAGCCATTCTTTGGGATATGAAAGGTATGATATCATACATAAGTTCAAAACTACGTGAAATCCCATGCGACCTTCAAATCATCTGTGTAGAAATAAGTAAATAACTGGTTGTTTAATTGAAATTTGGTGACCATGTTTTGCTTATATCTATGAAAAAAGTGATAAACTGCCATGAATAAAGTCAGCTCTTTTCTGTCACAGTTTCCCTTTCAATGCAGAACTAGTCACTACAATATGACCATCACGGATATCCTCAAGCGGATTACGTCTTATACTTGCCTTGGTAGCAGCATGAGTGGCTCCAGAGACAGTAACATTATTTCAATAGAAAGTAGTTATGAGGTGAGATCAAGGATACAGCTTTCAGATTTCAAATTCTTTTAAGGTGGCCATAAAATATGCTGGTTGATTATGTGGTAAAGTTTATGCACCACCGAGATCACACAATGAGCTTTTGCATTGAAGTTTATACAGAGGACCCATATCTGCTCATTTTCGTATCTGCAAAACAAAAAAGGATAGTGGTATCGATGGAGTGATGAATGGAGCTAAAGTGCTTAATCAAGTGCTTCAAAAATACCAACTTCAGGCATTCCCTTCTGACGTCAAGCAACTCACATTCCAGACGACTCCCTTTTAGGAGTTCAATATTAAGCGATTTGTCATATTTAGTAGATTTTGTCCAACAGTAACCACTTGAATCTTGGTTTCCAATGCTCCTTCTCCGGTTTCAAACTCTTTTACCGATGAAATTGAATCGTATAAGGCAGGATTCACAGTAAAACCGAACTTGCATAAAAGTGAGCAGGTGATGTGAGGAATCAAAATTAGTATTTTCTTGAGGAGGAAACCATATTGAAGGAGTCAAGGGGGTAATGCAACTGTTCAGGACTTGGAAACGTGCGGTGAAGTAAACATATATTACTTTACAAATAGCAATTAAAATGAAAAATGAGCAGTCCTATCAATTATTAATCAAGCATAGTTTATAGGGGTCCATGTGACAAGGGTTGGGTTGGGTTTCATACTTAGAGGCCAAATGCGATGGTTAGTAAAAAGGGGGAAAAGTGGAATTGCTGTTAGCGATTCACCTTTTACTTTTGAGCATTTTACTCTAAAAATGACTAAATTTAAATAGTTTTGCGCCTAAACTCCCATTGCGCCCCGAGGCAGAGCGATCAGACTGAGCTCCAACGCATGTGAAACCCGATGACTTGAGTCACCAATTTACTCATTTTTAGTGATAACATTTTTGGGATAGGAATTTTATCGAAAAGCTATGAAATTTTCCAATAAATTAGTAACTTTGATATTTACTCCACTTACTATTGTGTGGTCAAAAAACCCGTCTTCTTCGATGTTTGGAGTGAAATTTGAACCACATCCTCTATTTTGGGAATTAACTGACACGCATTTGTTTTTTCTGCTTATAAAAATCAAAATAATCCCGTTTTAATTTATTCCACCGGTCTTCGAGTTATTTTATCCTAATACGATACAAGTATTTCCTCTTGAATTGCGTCAAAAATTGCGCAAGTCAGCGATAACTAGGATCTGAATACTTGGAGTAAGCAGTGATAGTTTGGATATGTTGTGCACCATACTCGAAGAAATCTGTGAGTACCCAAAGGCTTGTAAATCAGAATATTCTCTGGTGTATTTGTTTGAACAATAGGAGGAAACACGGATTTGTAAGTAGCGCAGAATTTTCATTTCTCTCAGGAATGCCGTAACACCGGAAAATGTTCAACCAAGGTTTGAATTGGCGATATAATCTGCCAAACACGCGGGAGGTTTTACAGTGTGTCCAACGTGTATGTGGCTTAGGTGCGGATACTCCATGCTGCTCAAAGTTGGGCTGCGTACTCTTGGGAGCTGTGGGATGGCTTTGGATGAAGTTGCAACATGGATTGTGGAAGGAGAATGGGCAGAACCGTCAGCACAAACAGCTTTCAGTCTGCCGGTACTGACTGCATCCTTTGTACCCTTGCGATCAATGACAAAACACCTGTTTTCTCCCCAAAACTGTTTGGGTCATCATAAGGAGGGCTAAAACGAGTCGGAAAGCTACAACTCTAACGCACACGGACATATAGAGAGGAGTTGGGGTTGGCTGGCCTACGTG
>NW_020170395.1:996183-1000713 GCF_000524195.1 Echinococcus granulosus
GGAGGAGGGGTTAACTCCACAAGTAGTAGAAGCGCTGACAATGGTGTCAAATACCAACTCAGGAGGTGAGCAGTTAAAAACCCTTTCACTGTAAATGGGACTCCACGGAATGCAATGAGGTGCAACCCCTTTCAACATACACAAAGGTTAGCCATAATATCTACTTTTAGTTGATGCTGAAAGGTTCTGGTGAGGCTGAGTAAACGTTGCGAACCCCGTCTTAGGGTATACGTGAACAGCCAGATGTTGAGGTGATGACCGTCGATGATACCTTAGAGATATTAAATACTTGATTAGTGTGCTGATCGGACCTAGTTCAGGTTCACCTGCAATGGATGTTACCTGTGTTTGTCGGGTGTAATGCTCGGTACAGGCTAATATGAAGATAAATTCATTGAAGAGAGGTTGTGATGCGGACCCGTCAGGTGTAGATTTATAGCGTTGATGTACCTCGTTCTGCTGGGAAATGAGGCACAACTTTGTCCACTCATGCAAATCCTTTCATTTTGGCCAAGTAAGTTAATTAGAAGCTAGGTTTGAGGCGATACGAATGATTGGATAGAAAAAAGCGGAAATGCTCAAAAGAGTTGAAAAGAAAGGACTTTAGGAAAAAATGTCTCAGTCTGCTTGGCGGTGGTAGTAGCATTTTGGAAAAGGAGAAACTGGTACATTTGAGGTAGGAGCACTAATACAATTTGGGCTAGAGAAATGACTTACAAGTCAAGTCTTGTGCTCTAAGCAGTATGTCATCTTGCAGAAAAAAAGCCTTTGACGACATTTTGGCTCCCTTCAGCAACCTGTGGTGGTAATATATTGTGAAAGGAAATCCAAATGTCTGGTATTCCTTAATGAATAGCGGCCAGGTGTAGCGTGAAACTCATGATGGTGGTTTATGATAGGTACCCAGAGCAGAAATTTGGTCTTTAATGAATTCTTAAGATCTTTAAAGGAGGATAGGCTCCCAACAGTTTTCTTGTAAACAACCAAAGTTCACAACTTGTATTTTGCTGCAGCAGCTCACGTGGAGCTTCTCCTGAGGCATCTGTCATGAGGAGCAGTTTGACTGAAGGATCAGTGCGGAGCTGCTTCATCAAAGTCCGCTCGTTTAAGGTGATTTCTAAAAAGTAAAAGGCATTACCTGTTTCACGATCGAATTTTAGTTGTAGGGTGCTATTAAGCTAAGGATGTGGGATTGGCCGAAAGAGTTCGATGCAGTCATAAATAAGTCCAAGATAGAAATTAGTGAGGCCAAGAAACCGGCGAGAAGGTGATCGAGGATGAGACTTGGAAGCCAACTTTTTCCCAAAATCTCCAACATATACCTTTAAACTGCCACTTAGTGGCTTTGATTATCATTCCGTTTTGTTGGAAATGTCCAAAAATTATGAATAAATATTTCATAGGTTCTGACAATCTTATTCTACTTACCAAAATACCTTCATCGCCGACAAAAGCGAATTGAATTCTCCTGATTGCTTGATTGGTTAATATTGGAAATGTGTCCATAGTGACATGCGTACACTTACAAGTAGGCCAAAGGGGCTGCGATAGTCGTTGCGGAAAAATTATACTCGAGCACAGGAAATCAATTGTTGGTTGGGGTCAAGCCAATCTCCTGAGAAGGCTAAGTTTTCACTCAGAAAGGTTAAACACTGTGTGGTTGCCCTTGCAAAATCTGCAATCACGTGAATGCTTGCAGCCACCACACGAAGAGGCGAAGACCAAAGGCTGCCGAAGGGTCATACGGTCCCTAAGGTCAATAAGGGCTGAATGCAACTGATCGGCTACTTCAACTTTCTCTAAAAGCAGGTGTCTTGATGAGGATTTTCGCTATATTTAATAACATTGCGTAATAAGTAAACGTCACTTATCTTATATGGTGTTTGGAACAGTTAAACTTAAAATGAGATTCTAAATAATGAAACTGCTACAAATTCGTAAAAATCGGGAGAATCCTTTTAACATCCTTAAATGTTTGAACAAATACGTTCGCGGAATTGTTCATTCTAAAATAATTCATCAAATGGGATATTAGGCATGCAATTCGTTCCTTTTTTTCCTATTTATGCATTTTAATGCATTAGTTGAGGGAATTTGAGTGCTAGTTATTTTTAGCCTATTACAAAGATATAAAAAGAAGCTTCGTTTAAATGTATAGCTTATGAAATAGTATAGCGCGTCAAGACTTCCCTAAAAACAAAGGAAGCTGCAATACTCGGGTAGAAGGGCTTGGGGAGCTGTTGACATGGCCAAGAGGCCAGGCCGGCCGGAGAGGGTTGAACGGCGGAGCCCCTAAGTGGTCCATTATCACGATTGAGAGGCAAACAAATAGGTAAATCATTGCAATAGCACAACAATATTTTCCATGAATGACACATTATTTTTTCCTCCTTTGGTTATTTTAGACACCGGAAATTGTTCAGAACAACATCAAAGTGTAAATTCTTTATAGACTTTTACAACAGAAGTGCAAATAACTGGAAAATCCCTAAGATGCGTGACGGTTCTACGCAGTCAGGCAAGTTTCGGAGTCAGAACTGTGTGAAGGAAAGAGCTACCTCAATACCACTGATCAAAGAACTATTTCCGTTAATCAAAACACTCATGCTTTTCCCAGCCTCACTTATTTATTATTCCTTTGTGCATAATGCTAAGAGTAAGATACGCATTTGCTGCTTTGTCTGCTCGTAATACAGCCGAAAACACTTTTTTTTAATAAACGGAGATAGGATTGAGACCAACCTCAAGCCCCGAGTAGGCCAAATAAGGCAGTCACTGTAAACATATCCGCCCTTCCTACTTCTGATTGATTACTAGCAAAACACTCACGGCATAAAAGTATTTTCTTCCCTTTTAAAGTCGGTCGAAAGACTCAGAATTCGCATTGTTGAGTGGTTATTGCTTTCTCCCCTAGGATTAGGTGTTTGATTCGTCAGTTAGTAAGGCGAAAATCGCAGTTGTGACCGATGACTGCGCAATAATAAAATTCGCAGCGATCATAGATGCACAATACAACAACTCGATGTGATGTGTTGCACACGCTAAAAGGGAGGGTGTAACTATGCTCCCTGTGTTTTATGCTCCGATAGCATCTCGGATATTGACACTTAGGGGAAAATTTTTCGCATGTTATGTTTAACAAAATTTCACCCCATTCACTTACCCTACAGGACGTGCTGGTTAAGCGAAGTATTTATGAAGTTCTAACAAGCATTCAAAATCAGCAGCTTTATTGCTTAAGTGTAATTTTCTGTTTAGAATATCACAAGGATGGAATGCAAGATTTGCGGGTTTGGAGTATTTTCACCTTTATCTGTCTGTTTTTACAGTGACAGTAGAGAGGAGGAAGTAGAACTCGACCATAATCAGCACAACTTATTCTGATTCCTTTGGTAGGACATTAAAAACTATCAAAATTTGCTCCATTTTTTGAGTTTAAATGACCTGACTAAAAAGGGAATGGAAAATTGTAAATGCAGTAAGATGCAAGAGCTGACCTAGTGCCTCCAATCCAACCCCTGCACAGTCCACTTTTTGCCGACACCTATACAGGGCAAGTGAGCAGACAACAAGCGCTTCTTTGACACCTCTGCCTCAATAAATGTGAACATTAACATTTTATTTTTCACACTTTCAGATGGCTTGCGTTGATGAATCACTGCATCGTGGTGGCAGTGGCATTGAGGCGTCTCGTGCATGCGACTTTTAAGCATGTTTTTTAAGGAAAAGGAAAAGCTATAACTTAGAGTAAATGTTTCATATCATTTAAGGGCTGCACCAACAATGCGGCATTAAACAAAGACGCCCGACCTGGGGTACATTTACTTAAGAACTAATTAAACAGGCTTTCAATCAAACCACCGGTCACTAGGGTAACAAGGACTCAAAAATATTTTGACACCTGGATGTTAAAGGGAAATAAGCGGCAAATTGCTGGCATAAAGCAATATATGGTGTACGCGGTTGTGAAGTCTTTGGGGTCAGTGAGTGTTAGCTGCCATTAGCTTAGCGCCTACACTGCCCATTTGTACTTGTTAAGATGGCAGAGAAGAATACGAGGACAAGTGGTTTGAAGTTAACCTCTATCATCGTCTCGGAAAGAGTGGGCATTTAAAAGCACTTAAATTTACATATATTCCTTTTTAAATTATGGATAAATAAATTGGACGATTTTGCTTTGAGGGAATCCTGAGGAAACTATTACATAAGCGGCGATTGCGATAGCAAATTGCACTAATTTGTTTGTTTGTTTAGCTCTCAGTTTTGGAAACGGGCCGCTCAAAGTCCCCACCATTGGGGCCTCTCCAGACGGCCTGAACTATGGGCCATGCCGGTAGACTCCAAGCTCTTTTGTGCGTCTAAAATACACGTTCAGCCCTAGCAGTCTACCTTCTATCGTTCTCAAGGAGGTCTTGGGGCATGGTAGCTGGTTTAAAATAAAGTAGTTTTAAATGACAGTAATAGGTCAAAGTTTCCTTGCTCTACCAACTTATTTGCATTAGTCGAGCACAGATGGATGAATCTGTGAAG
>NW_020170395.1:1000813-1029322 GCF_000524195.1 Echinococcus granulosus
TGTGGCACGGTTTTCGAGCCATTCTAGTAGTCTCTCAGCTCGTCCGTATGCAACATTGCCTTATTACGCCATCAACGAAGACTTGGGCACTACTGTAATAAGATAGTGGTTCATCCCTCGTTTCTGGTGAGGCGCCACTTTTGTGCTTGGAATTAGCCTCCTTGTACCTCGCTGGGTGGGCTGGCCTTTTGGGCCATGCTAATAGCCCAGACACCTTCTCCGTGCTGAATATATGTATTCTGCCCGAGTATTGTGTCTTCTTTCGTCTTCAGGGAGTCTCGGGACGCTGCACTACATCTGTACTCCTTTATTTATCGTTCCTCAATAAGGAATGTCCTTTTTCGACTTATCTAGCAGTTCCATGTAACAACTATAAAATCATTCTATTTTTATCGGAGATTATGACTAGCAAATTCGATTTAAAACCTAGGCTTTGTTTTGATTGTTAATAAGAAAGAAGAGTTCTTTTGAGGCCCTCCTGCAAACTCAATGAAGATGCACATAATTTTCGCAAAAAACCCAAGATTTTCAGCAATGGTTAGGGTCACAAGCATGCAAATAAGCAATAAAATTGCACACGAACAAAATAATGTTAGGCGCTTTTGGGACATTACCTAACCTGCACAAATGCATGTGTTGCATCGCTGCGATCTATTTTTTTGCAATACAGTTTTTCGTATACTACAAAATACCTTAATGTCAACCAAACGTTTAATATTAATGGTAATTAATAATGCCATCATTAATATCACTATACTAATCAGTAGGAATATTAGTAATCTTAAGTGACAGCTTGCTTGGTTGCTATTTTGCCCCAGAAGAAATAAAACATGGCGTTTTCGATGATTATACTGATAAAGTTTAATAAAAATAGATAGTAGCGTTTACTATGTCTGCGACAGTAACATTTTGCCCGTTATCGCTAGATGTGAACATTGTAAATGGACAAATCAAATACCCGCGCATTTGAAGTGCAGCCAGTCTAGCCCGTCTAATTCGTGACCGATTCTTCGCCGCTGGCGTACTACACACCTGGATGACATCGGCAGAGCCCTCAATTAATGGTTCTGTGACTAGGCTCAGGAAAGCAGACGATGTGCGCATTGAACTAGGCGAATTGACTGTACACAATGTAAATCAGCTAAAGATTATTAATAGAACGGTTTTTCCTGTACATTACACGGACAAATTCTACACTGATCTTCTTAAACAACCACAACTCTGCCGGCTTGCTTACTTTAATGACATAGTTGTTGGTGCAGTTTGCTACCGATATGAGAAGGTGGACGGGTCGGATAACCTCAAGAAGTGTTATATTATGACCCTGGGTTGTCTGGCGCCTTATCGTCGTTATGGTGTCGGTTCTTTGCTTCTTCGCCATGTTCTGCGGAAATGCACAAAAAATAAGCAAGTAAAGTCAATTTATCTTCACGTGCATATTGAAAATGATGCTGCTGTAAGGTTCTACGAGAAGTTTGACTTCCAAATCACGAGAAAGATTGAAAATTATTACCACCGGCTTTCACCGCAGGATGCCTACATTCTGGAGAAACAGTTGGACCACTCCGTTCCAGTCAGTGATTCAGATTCTGACTAAATATATGCCCGTACTACACACGAATATTTACTTTGCCACTTCCTCATGGGTGGGCATTTTAACTTACTTGATGCAGCTTCTGTATGCTAATACTGTGTAACACTAGTTGCTCTGGATTTTCACTGCCTAGTTTTATATTTTCTTGCCTATTTGCTGTTTTGTGTTCTGCACATCGACTACATTATTGCCTCTAACTATCGTTGGTTTTCATCGACATTCTGGCAAAGTTAAGCGTAGTGGTTTTGCTTTTAATGCTCGTTTCATTCCACCAAAATAAAACTGTATTTTATATTATTTCGTATGGCAAAAATTTTGATCTACACCAATTGGGATTATGTACCTGCTACACTAGGCGTTCTTAGAATTGCTGAGTAATGGGGTTTCTTTTCAAGAGCATGAAACGATCGTCTAATGGAATGCCAGTGAATAAACAGCATAAGTGATTGATACTCTCTTTCACATTGCCCACCGTTTTTTTATTGTATTCTGGATAATGAGGTTTTGTAATTTTAACTTTCCGTGGTTTGACTCGGTTGTATCCGTGCTGGGGATTATCATACCTGTTAGTTTAGCGAAATTGAGTTTCGGTATGTTTCCAAATCATGCTTGTTTTTCTACGTTGCTGAGTTTGAAACAGGAAGTTTGGTGGGTATGCAAACATCTTCTTTGCTATGTACTACATTCTTTAGCTTGGACTCCTGCCAGATTATACTACTGTATCAGTTGTACCCTAATTGAGACGTACGCGCGCAAAAGCTCAGCCGTACCAGCTATTGGGCCAACTCTATCTTTTGGTTTTATAAAAATTCACTGCTGTACAGAAGTCGTATGCCTTGGTCGGTGCCTCGGTGACTACGCCTGAAAAAGGTTTCTGTAAGACGGTAGACTGCGGAAAGGCACCTTCTTGCCTCCTATCTTTGTGGCTCACGTGGGTTCATCTGATATTTAAATGCACAAGCCTGTGGTGCAAGTGCAACTCGTCGCAAGCGCCAAGTGTACCAAGCCATAATTGTGATTGAGCACATACAAGTTTTCTCCGGGGAGTTATATATCTCGCCTTTGAAATACACGCTCTTGTTAAACTAGTTTTCTAGTTGTAACTTCATTCTCATAGTTGGATTTAAATGATCCTAATTTGCAATTTTCTGACCCACCGAAAGGCGGTAGCTAACGGCGTATCGCAGTTCAAAGGTACGCGGATGACCATCTGGGCGCCTTGACGTTAACATGGTCTGGATAGGAGACGACATTTGTGGGAGATATCATGAGGTCAGTTTCCCTTCACCAGATGGGACTTTGAAAATGAATTTTATTTCTCCAAAAGTGCACAACCACTGTTCCAAACGTAAATCCTGTAGTTCCAAAAGGCACTAAAGCCTCACATACGATGCGCAATTAAGTAAAGCGAGACCTCTGGAGTTTACAAAAGAACAGGATGAACTTTGCAAGGTTAAAATACACTTATTTTTACCATACACCGCGACGTTTTCGATGTAATCTAGCTCTTAAGTAATACTAGAGAAGCTTTGGGGCGGGAAGGTTCGTCAGTGCAGCTGAAACATCCCGAGGCAGCCTACTTCACGCCGTTCTCGGGCTCAAAAATGTATCGAATTCGAATCTTTCCATGATTTAAGTGCGCGTTTTGTTCCTGTGAGGAGATCATGTGCCCAGGTTTTATCGCTTGTCATGCTACCATCCAGAAATTCCGGATCGTTCTGCTTATTGGAAGCAGAAACTGTCGAAGTAGCCAGTGCGCACGCGCTAGCTTTTTTAAATCACAGATGTCCACCATTTTCGTGAAAACATGCCCCTTGCACAACTTAATGGTAGGCTATGCATCGACCATTCAGGCTCAGGCGCTCCATGTAGCAACTGAATGTTCGCAGCGTTAAATGACTGTAGAGGCTGTGCAATGAGAGCAGAGTCGCCGCGGCCGTGGTGCAAGACTAATCGTCTTTTAAATGTCCTACCGTTGAACGTCGCACCGCCGCAGCTTGTTACATTTGAAGTCACTTGTAAATGCAAGTAGATATTTGGGGTTCCGAGTTCGCAGAAGGCTTCGGTACCCCGCACTTCCACGCGCGTACCTACTACCACTGTGGCCTGCCATCTTGATTAATGTCCAAGCCAGGCAAGAAGGGTGCGCCGTCCGCTGCAGGTAGTGAAGCTGCACAGTTGGCACTTCCTACTCCAACTGGTGCTCCGACGGTAGCACGTTTTTTTGTGTAGGTTTCTGCGACACTAAGTCTCAGTTGGACTTGAATGACTTTCACGAGTTTGGCCGACCAACCGCTAAGGTCAGTGGCTTGATACGGAATTTGATCACGTTTTGTGAATCTGCGCCTTTTGAGTTACTCTTGTGAGAGAGAGTTTCTAAAAGACGCATCTAGCATCACGCGCCATGGCGACAAGTAGCCTGACGAGCATTCCAGCCAAGCGACTTCGTTTACACACAACTCACGGTGTGTTGAAGCATGCACGTGTGCTTCAACGCTGAGAGTGGTTTGAACCTTATACCAATTGTATTTCACGAACTCTACGTAAAAATGACGAGTTTCCTTTGTGTAAGCTATCTTCTACAACTCATAAAACAAACGTGTATTCCGTATGAGCATTGCTAGGCGACAATACCACGGTATAAATGCAAGGTCGTTCGATGATGCAGAAGCAAATTTATGACAAAATAGGGGGACAGCTAACAAAAAAGTAGTCGGAGACATAAAAAAGTATATCAATAAGGTGATAATGTTGAGCGGTGTGCATCGCCTCAATTGTCCTCAAATTCGCCCTCCTCCGAAATCGCACTGCCCGTGGAGGCTTCTACTCTCCTTGGTGGCGATGCAGACGCCGGTTCATCTTCAGTATCCTTCAGCAGACTCGCTAGTAGACTCTTCAGCCCGCCCTTAGCTCCCGCGGAATCTGTGAAGTCCTTGGCAAGGGTAAATTTGGCCTCCTGTCGGTGGAGGAGAGGACAGCTGTTTCGATAATGCGGAGAGGTGGTAGTGGAGGCAGCGGCACTGACAAATCTTTTGCCTCTCCGCCTTCGCGGTCGTTCATCCTCGGAGTCGCCACCGCGGCCGCACTGGTAATGCCAATCCCAGACTTCTCTAAACACTTGTTTTGAGCTACTGCTGCTGGAGGTAATAGAGGTGGAGGAGGTGCTCGTCTCCGAGTAGACGAAGAAGAGATCGATAAAGCTGCCTAGCAGACGAAGCAAGGGTTTGTCTTGGGGTTCCGCCTCGACTGTAGGGGGTGGTGGTGGATCAGAGGCTTCAACAAAAGTCTCTGGAGTAGTTTCCATGATCTCAGGAGACTGCCGAATGGGACTAGAGGAGGTGGTAGTGGTGGCCACTGAGCGGCGATGTGATGAGCGAAATGAGGAGCGACGACACCAGGAGGAAGACGAAGGTGTCTTGTAGCCAATACGGTTACCCCGAGAGTCGTCAAAGAGGAGTAGAGTGAGGATTTGGGTGAAGAGTTCACCCGGTGAATCACCACCCACTGAAGTTGCCAGGGCTAAAAATGAAGAAAAATTTCCAATGTATATTTAGTACTGACAAACGTTCAGTAGGATTGGATATCAGACGAGATAAGAAAAACACGAATTTATGTTATTATCGGCGTAAAGTCAATAAATAAACCTAACCATTCTCTTAATTTGGCAGGTGGATACCGCTAGATTTAAAGTTCATATTCATTTTGTTCGAAAATATTGCGAAATTAGATTAGTAGCCCTACCTAGCACCAAATTTCGTGCCTTTCGTTTAGCTAATAAATATGCAAAATCTAAATCAACGGACCCAGAAGTTGAGGAGAAATAGCCAAGGTTATGTCGAAAACTTTCCATACGATGCAGATACAAGATAAATGACTTACGTTCCGGAGCTTCCAGAATATTCACGACCACCAGTATCACACCACAAAGAAGGGCTGTTTCGGCGTCCGGCTAAAAGTAAGGTCAAATATACCAGAACCCAAACAGCATCTAAACGGTAATTAGACAAGCGACTCACGGTGATAGCCGTCGCAAGGGATTCGATGAGCTCACTTTGGTACCAAAACTGACTCCGAGCGTCAGCATTAGTGAGAAGATTAGCCAGAACTACCATCGCCTTAGAGTAAAAAAAGACCTAATCAATGGTCCTGCTTTTCTAACAAACGATTAATGAATACCCCTAAGGCCCTATTCTAACTGAATTAGTACTGTTTAGTAGAAATAAAAGAATACGTGGTGGCACCAAGTCTTCAACAGGATAATTAGGTAAAACGAAACATTATGCAGAAATATGGTAGAAATCGGTAAGACTGCATGACAGTTAGCAGTGACAATAGGGTAAGATGACTTGATTGCCAGAAAAAAAAACAATAATATTTATTGTGATAACCCTAGGGACAGAAAACCTACCTCATACTTGGCACTCGTAGATTGATTCGATGACAACACCTTTGCCAACAGAGAGAAAACGCCCTCACTGTAGTCCGTCACTTGTACCTACGGTTAATGCAAGAAGGTGCATGGCTGCATGACATCTGACCACACATCTACACCAAGCCACCACATGACAGCAGTACGCATTAAATAATTGTTACTTAAAAGACAATAAGTAGATGAGGACACACCTCCTTCAGAGCGAATATGTTGCGAAGTAAGAGAAGGCTCTTCTGAATAAAGTACAATTCCAAGTGAGTTCGGGAGGGTTTAGAGTTGAGAACACTTCCACTTGTCTCAAATACCACCGTCTTCTCCTCATGTCTGCCTACCGCAGGAGCATCGCTACAAATAGAATAAAAGGATGTCGCATTTAAATGTCTAATGGCTGTCTTTGATCATACGAAAATAATCCCCGTTGAGATGAGAGCGGTATTATTGATTATTCTGGAAAAATAAACAGAAGTTTGATCCTTTTTAACTTCAGCAAACCGTGGGCAATGGTTGAGGTATTTGAAAAGAAATGCAGATATGCATTAAATGTAATAAATCGACAATAAAAGCATCAACAAACAATTTATGTCAAGTAACTTGGAAAAGTAGCGCAGAGGAGAAAAAAAACATCCCCCATCAGACTGACCAATGGAGATTCAAAGACATGGGTGTGTAAACCCAATGCCCATAAAGCACGTGATGATAATAGCAAGTTCCCACTCCTTTTGGGTGTGTGGGGAAATCCTGCTACAATAATCGCAAAATCATTAAGGTTACTTTTTTTCAGATCATTGCTGCATAAACCCACAAAATTGTGCAAAAAACTGCGGAATGATGAACTTGTTAACGTTTGAAAGGTGTAAAACTAAGCAAACAAATTTCAGAGGATAATATGTTACCCTCATAGTTGCAATTGATGATCTTCAGTCGACGCATTTGTATGTTCGTTTTGATTGCAATTCAAACACGTGGACCCTCTAGCCTCCGGTTTCGGCCACTATCTTGGTGACATGAGGCTCTGTTTGTCATACTCACTAACAGTTCACTAACCCTTCTGCATAATTATAATGAAGTTCAATTTGGAATCAAAATCTTCAAATGTCTTCAGGGAGGACTTGAACGTTACAAACCACTTTCAAGCTCGAATTTCACGTTACTTTAAACTGACCAATCACCAACAGGTGACGAAGGAGAGAGGAGAGCACTACATTGGGAGATGACTTCGGGAACAGTGCGAGCAGTGTCCAGACGCTCAATCGCCTCCAGCCGGTTGGCCAGTCGATTAGAGGCAGCAGTGGCAGCCGCACTGGCCAGACCCCAGACACCGTTCAAACGGAGGGAGAGTGCGATTTCCACTTCCTCACCATCGACACGTAGGAGGGAGTGAAAGACGTCAATGCATTTGACCCGGGACATCTGGAACTAAGAATTCGGCAAATACCTGAAGCAGTCTGAAACAACTGTTTCAACCTAGCTGGCAATTATCTAGGGAAAATTCATGGGAGAAATTTTCATTGAGGTTTCAGGCACAGCAAGTTGATATCAGATTCTGCGGACTAGTTATTTGGACTGAGAATATCGTTTCATAAAGAGAAAATGCGTTTGTGAGAGTGATATGTGAAGTTTAATGCAATGCGTTCACCCAAAATACATCAATGTCACCAGCTTCAATGAGCATGTGTCCAAAACCTTTAGGCCGTGAACATACAAAGCGAAACATTTTAATGTTTCAGGCTATGAGCTAACAGTGTTCCACGCAAGTTACATGTCAAGGCTAATCTAAAAATAGAGCTTAGCAGAGCATGATCTTGTACGAGCGGTGATAGTTAATTTGTGAAGGAATAAAAAAGCAAAACGCATCAGAAACTGAGACTGGAAACAAATAGAAACATCTCTTGCGTGAGTAAAAAAGGGATTCCAATAGGATGAAAAGGGACTAAGATTGTTGCTTTAAAGATGCCAACGGCAGTAGCTTCAATGAGCATATTTTCAGACTGTTGATAGTGGGACGCCAAGATTTATTAGATATGCTAGGTTCTAGTAGCCATGCCCGGAAATTCAAGATGAACTAATGGTCTTGATGTCAGGCATTTAAATAGGAGTAACATGTTTATAATGTGTTAAAACACGTCTATATTGTAATACCATGGTCATTTAAAAAAAAACAACAAAATTGCATTAAATTTGAGCTATTTAGACTTGAGATAATGAGGTCGTTAGCATTTGAATTCTGACATCCATTTAATGTTAGGTTACTGAAGTGGTAGATGGAGTACGACCCTCACATCAAGATTGGGAAGTTGACAGAGTTGGAGATTGACCAGCGTTGAGGAGGCAGCGAGCACGATTTCCGCATGATTTGGATCGGACGAGACCGTCGGCAGAAGACGAGTGCACAACTGCGAAAATAGTAAACAAGTTAGGTTAGTACCTTAGGGCTGTCTTATCTGAGAGCACTGCGTTCAAACGATTTATGTGATTTAATAGGGAAGTGGAGCTAGAAGGGTTTCAAGTGGTATATTTTCGGTAGTAGAACAAATATTTAGCACACCTACCGGCTGTTGAAGAAAACTCTAAGTGACCACATGACCTAGAAAGTTATTAATTGGGGACATCTAAAACCCAGATTATTGGTAATGAAGACAAAAAACATGGCAGTCTTGACTAGAAATCTGCAGACAAATGGCGGAACCAAGGCCTTGTTAAGCCAGTCCTTGAAGGAAGCATGAATGTCAATAAAAAAGGAATAATAAATAGGTCATCATTGTAATGCTCTGTTTATTTGTTTAACCCTGTTTTGGTTTCGTGGACACTTAAGGCTCCACTTTTGTACTTCTGCTGGGTGGCATTATCTCCGGGCCATACTGGTAGCACCCAGCTCTTCTGTACGCTGATAATAGATATTTTGCCCGAGTATTATGTCTTCATTCGCCCCCAGGAAAGTCTCGAGGCGCTACGCCATCGAAACTATTTCCTCCCAATAAATAAGTCACCGTCCTATTCATCAAAAGGAAAAGACTAGAAGTCCACAAAACCCTACTTCTACATCGATAGAGGAGGACAGAGAGGTGGAATAACTCAACAAACCAACCTCGATTAAGCAGTCTATAATTGAAACATCGCTGAAGAGGGTGTGCAGTAGAGCGGCTGATCGTGATAACCCGTGAAGCAGTTGACACACAGCAAGCTAAAGGGATGAGATAGCATCAGGATTGTTGTAAAACAACGATAAATTTCAAACCTACTAAATATGTGCTGCAATAATATCGCATTATGCTGCTGTGACGTAAGAAGCAAGTCCTTAGTAAAAAATGCGCTGCAATGGAGCAATTAAAGCAATTTTTATGCTAGAATGGAAAAGTGGTCTGGGAATTTACGGATGGATGAGCAATGTGATGGCGAAAATCTGGACTGAATGCGAAGAGTAGCAGTAGTGAGAGAAACAAGTAATTAAAAGGGCTAGTACCGTGAGATTGAGACTTGCGGTGGAGGTGCTTGTGGTCAAGGAGGGATGCGTGATGAACATCTGGATGAGAGCTCTAGTCATTGACAAATCACCGATCTGAAATTAGACGATTAAGAAGGTAAATAGTTGTCATTTACACCTAAAATAAGGACTTTGATGAAATCGCTGACAATACACGCATTCACTTGACTGCCCATATGGTCTACTGCTCAGGAAAATTTGGGACTTATTAGTCGAAATGTAGTTTTATGCATTCAAAAAGTGATTCCCGTGACCCTATTGAAAGCATTACAGACGCTTTTGATCGGAATATAGTTATAATTCTTGTTAGCTCTGGAGCAGCTTGACTTTTGTGGGCTATGGTGGTCGACTTTCTTCGATACCTTAGCAGTGGAGATGGTAGTAGGTCCACAAATACAGCACTGGACCTGAACTGATTCAGCGTCTTTTTTAGTGCAATGTCTGTTGAAATGGATGACATCGTCACTCTTCAGAAGGGAACTATGAAATACAAGGAAATGAAATGAACCCGCCCACACAATGCAAGTATTTGCGCCAGAAAGAAAAGTATATATAGGGGAAGTATAACTAGATGCACATGAAGTAGTGACATCAACATCGTCCGGCACATGTATAGCCCGAACAAATTATTTTGATATGCCTTAACCCCTCTAATAAACAAAAATTTACAGAAATCAACTTACTCGGACACGAACACCTTCACAAGTAGAGACAAGACAGGCAAAAAGGCGAGAGAAGGGGATGAGTTGTTCCAGAAAGTCGGCGTAGTCATCCTTATAAAATGGATTAAAAGGGATGGTTTAAAGCACTTGCAGGCTAGCCAGCAATGCTAAAAGTCCAGACACTTCAGCCACTCAAAAAGGACTAATCACGAAGTATTATGCGCTCATATGAGGAAATTATTGTGAAATAAGACAAGTTACATCGTAATGAATGGAAATTCATTTCACCACGAATATCACTGCGTAATTGGCGTAGGGTAAGGGAGAAACCGTGTGACAGTGTGAGCATTTCACATTTGCAAGACTTGACAATTAGTCAGAAAAATGCTGGCAAGGAAAGAATTCTGGCACTGAAAATTATAATAATTTGGCGCTTTTAAAAGGCCTCCCACAAATGTACCTTTCAGAAAAACAGCTAAGCGTTGACCGTACCCCCAAATGTCAATCGGGAATATCTGATAAGACAGCTCGGTTCGTTGTTTGCATAATTCCAGGGCAGATCATATTTGCAGAATGCAAATATGACATGAACCTCCTACAGCAGTAGGCAGTTGTGTACGCCAAAAAGAAGCTGATTTAAATGTCATAAAAATTGCAAGAAATACACTATTTTGACGTCGAAGCAAATGATAAAAACTAGTTTATCGTAGTGTGTGTATGGAATATCATGTGACCAAAAGAAAGTCGAAAAACAGTGAAGAAAGGCTTCGAGTACTTTTTTCAAAAACTAGCCTCACGGAGTCCGAGCTAGACAGCAAGCCAAATTCCGATGCAAATTCATTTCAGTATCGCAGTCCCACTATGCCTTCAGTGGAGTTTCTAAGAAATAATTTGCATCAATACTTGAGCCTCATCCCTTTTCCAACCCTTTCTTGACACCCGCTCAGGCACAAATCCGCCACCTGTTCCAACAAGCAAAATACTTCCTTTATTTGACCAAGCTTTCAGTAAAACCATTCCCCTCGTTTTACCGCAACTGCGAGATTTTTGGTTGTTTGCCAGCAACTATACGATGGTCCTGCCTGACCTCGGTGTAAAAACTGCCCGACACGAGTTCTTTATCAACTTATGCCAACAGTTTGTGTAAAACTGTATCACAAACAGACTGACTGGGTTTGAACCACTAAAAATAGATGTGGAAAGCCTTTGGTCTGATGATAAACAAGTTTTTTTTTAGTCACTGAGCGGCAGTCGGACCAGTCAGTTCGGCAATGCAAGCGTCGGTACCACATAACAATAAAACAATCGGACCGCAGTGGTCGACTTTCCCTTAATGCTGGTGGAAAATGTTCAAAGCTTTCCATGAGTTATAACGCCTTGGGGAACTTGTCTTCAAGGCTGCTTACGCCACAAACTTACTTCATGGAATCATCCTTTCAAACTACGCTAAACTCACAATATCTAGGCAAATAAATCACTAGCCTAGAATGAATTGGTGCAGTTTAGACCGACCGAGGCATATTTTACAAGAAAACATCACTCTAAGTGAAGATGCATGTCGGCGCTATTAACGACTGACAACGATTTAAGCCATCGGAATTGGCAAGGGAAAGACAGTTCTGTCACCCAGTGGATCAAAAGAACGGACCAACAGTTCATGAAAGTGAGGAAGTGTACAGCCATTCGTGACGTCGAAAATGGAATCTTTAATGATCTTATAGAGTTTGGAGAAGTGAAACAAAATGGTCACTTCACATATGGCACAAGCAACCAATCAGAACTTCGATGTCTAGGCCGAGGTGGAGAGACGAAGAGGTAGGTTAGCACCTTCGCTACCACCGCCGTCACATGTATACAACGCCCCAATTTTCTTATCCAAACATGGCGCTACAAATGTCTGAAATGTTTTCCTTAGCAGTCCTTGATAACAGGCAGTGCAAAATCGTACTGCAAATTAATTATTTTAATTTAAAGTGGTAGAATGGATGTAGGGTACTTTTGATCTGTAGATAATTACATCTTGGAGTTGAAGTGGTCAAGCGATTTAAACCACTTCGAATGGTGTCACATATGACATCTAGGTTATGGCAGTTGATTTTCCTCAACGAATGTGGCAGAGAATGCGTTTTAATTTTCATCCCTATTAGCCCTTATGGAAATGAATAGCTGATGCAAAATTACCACACTCAGATACCTAGAAATTGAGATGCTCATACTGACTCTGGAGGTTAGACACAAGCTTCAACAGATACGCAGTAATTACACCAGCACTAAGTTAGAAGGATAAAAGGAAGAATGTAGAATAAAAGACAATGTGTTTAGATTAATCTACCACACATATCGTGACGACTGCTGGAAAAATAAGGCCCCAGAATAAATCCAAAGGAGTTAATTATCTTTCGAAAAATAATATGCAATAAAACATCTTGGAAAGACACATAAGGTTTTGAAAACAATGATTAAAGTAGTGGTGCATTATATCAATTATGCAGTGCTTCAGTAGAACTGCTTCACATCTTTGAACACTAAATTGAGTCCGAGGACTTTTCATTAGAGATTCCATCGAGTTCCTCATTCATCCGAGCGCTTCACAACGCGCACAGAAATGAGTAAAATTTAACTGCAAACAAAGTTGAACCCATTTCTTATGAAAAAAATAACTGTACAAAGGATGCGCAGCATGAATCGAAGATAGCTTTCGGAACGCGGTCAGAAATTGGTGCTCCTTCACAGGATTCACCATTCCACTGCGGGATAAACAAGATACCGCATAAGCTTTTCGAGGCACGCAATAAAACTTACGGTAAAAAAATGCGCAAAAGACGAAATAAACCATGAAAGTGGTAAGTGACACCGTACATATTGATAAGATTGCAGTTTGATAAAAATAAATTCAACGCTGCAAGAGGCGAGCCTCCGTGTATTAATCTAAATTTTAAAAATATCTACAGAACTTGATAACCAAGTCAAAACAAAAGCACCCAACCAACCAGAACTTGAGACTCTTTTTGTTTAATAGTTTCAAAAGGAACTAGGAGTCATGCCAACTCGTGAGATGCATAGTAGAAATTATTATGAAAGCTATATTCAATTAAGGGTAAAGTCAACAAATGAGGGAAATAGCCGTCAGTCTCACCAAGGGATTGAAATGTTAAATATGCTCAATTTAAAAGCATTAGACTATTACAAAATCCATTCACGAGGAATCCTATCAGGATAGTTTATTTATTTAACAGTGTAGTGTGCTGAACCGCTAATCGAATGTAATGAGACTACGACTTCGAAACCAAAAACTTCACTCTCTAGGTTATCTGTTTCAATGATAAGAAGCATGGATTGAAAATGGTCTTCAAGTTGCAGGATAAAATCGGCATGCGTTTATCAAATTCGTAGTTCCATAAGATTTTACATAAACCCTTCAAAATAGGGTAAAATTTGTAACAAAAACCGCATGAAAGTACGAAATAACGCGGTAGAAGATATATTGAGTTGTGATAAAGCTGGTCATCATACCATCTCTACCAAGGGCTGTTCGAGTTTGCTAACCTTTTTGGCATTTTTTCAGTGTGTGCAAAAATAATCGTGTGCTAATCGCCGACCACGTGGAATGGGGACGCGACTTCAAACCACAGGCACGTGAGAAGTCGAGCAAAAGCTACCACAAGCATAAAACGAGCAGCTTTCGAAATGCAGTTAAGAGAAGCGAACTCACGTAGTCGCAGGTGGGTTGGAGGGCCTTGAGCAGACAGGAGACAGTGTCATCGAACTCGGGAGTAAGGAGTTGGCTGTAGAGCAGGCGGCGATGGAGGCTACGACGCTGCTTAAGCACCAACACCACCACGTGGCAGGCCCATGTATTCACACCCGTGCCACTCAGTGGGAGGCTATTCTGCGTCAGCGGCTGCAGGATCTAAACGAAACCACTTCATCCCAATCAATGGTTCCGGTGGTAAATGCCCTATTCGTGCCATCTTATCTGATGCTGCATATACCATTGAGTACCTAGTAGCCCCCAGCCTTTGTGCCTTCTTCCATTGAATCAGTTAAAGCGGTTATGTCTTGTATTTGCATTCAGAAAGCCTAACCAGCGCACCATTGCATATTGCCCCTCTAAAATTAGACACCCATCCTAATTTTTTAGTCTTGCAACTAAGCATCAAACTTTTTAAAAGCCAATGTATGGCTTAGAGTATGACGCAAATTATCCGGAAAAAGAACTATTTTGCACTAAAACTTTGTGCCTGTCTTGGGCAAAAGGTGTTTAGAAGGCACTACAATTAATGAGCGAAAAATAATTCTTGAATAATTCCAAATGGATAATGTAATTGGCAAAATTCCGGTGGTTTCCAAACCTCATCATTGTTCACCCATGACTAAAAATAAATTTTAGTCAGAGTACAGCGCAACGACAGTGAATTAAAGATTAGGCGAGAAGGCGAAAATTGGACCATTTTCAATGTACTTAATTCCAATAGGTATAAGGAAGGGATTTGGTTTAAAAAATCCCAGAAGCAGAATCGGGCCAATAGTCTTTTTAAGGCGCAAGTGAGATGTGATCACACTACACACCATCCGACCTTAGATCTTTGGACGAATCCAGCTTCTCAAGAAATTGCGCACCACGGACAAATGGAAATACAACTACTTATATACGAAAGCTTTTTTTCATAAGACTTGGAAGCAAGTACACAAATGAACCACCTCTAAAGAATTTGCCTAACATCCAAAAGATCTATACAGGATTTAAAAAAAATAAAGATATCAAAACAGCCATATAATTGAGTTAAATAATTTTCAGAAATCAGGACGCTTCATTTATGATATTTTGTCTTCACGGAATCTTTCAATAATGATAAATACTAAGTACATTTTTTCATTTAACTGACAAAATATACCCCTAATTTGCATGCCACAGAGTTCCCATTAAGTCTGTTCTATGATCCTATAAAAAGTGCAAAGAATTAGAGCCCCCTTTTTACACGAACCTTTAAGGAGATCTGATCGTCAGAGAGACCCAGCCCGTCAGCACGCAGGGTCTCACGACCAAAGCGGTCACAGGCAACGATGACAGTATTTGTCTTCGAGAAGGAGTCATCGGTAGCAGCGGAGGAGCAGCAACAGCGCCAGAACAGGACACCCCTTAGTAGACCCACAAGGAGACACATGGTGCGATCTGCGGTGCCCGAGAGACCGAACGCCCCATCGGGCGAACAGAGACCCAGGGAGTCCATCATCTCCGCTTCGGTTTCTGTCTCTTCCTCGTTGTCATAGTCGCCGTTTTCGTCAATGTTGCTATTCTCATCGAGAGATCGGCCACTGAGACGGTAGATGAGGTGGTCACTGTGCGTCTCGCGGTGGCAACAAAGAGAGCTCACTTTGGGCCCGCCTCGGAAGCCCAAGTAGCAACGGGAGTAGGGTTGCGATAGATGCGAGTAAATAGAGATTAAAGCTGAAGGGTCTGTCTCGCACAACACTACAACAAAGACGGTCTCGATGCAAATATTGGCTTTTTGAAGGTTATGCTACCATCGAGTCGCCACAGTGCGTGTGATACCAATCTCCCAAACTTGTAAATCTGTAATAATGGCACCTTCAGACCTACGTGGCCTAGAGCTCCCTCAGAGCTAACCCAGATGCGTTGGCGAAACCGCTTTACAAGAATAGCAATCGTGATCTTGCTGAATGGAAGAAGGGTATCTGCTGCGAAGACTGACAACATAGGGACGGTTGAATAAGCATCAACTTTTGGCAGGTATCCTGATATCAAGTCGTGCATAATGATCAGCAAGAGAACGAGATCTCAATTGAAGGAGCCGAAACCGTCCAATATAGAGCCATCTCAATTAATGATATAAAACCAAAAATTTGACCTAAGAGTCCGATTTCCATCTATGTTGTAAGATGCTTAAAACAAATCAGGTGGAAAGCTGGGCAACAGTATGAATGGCATCGCATTCAAAAAGAAGAATGAAAACAAGATGTAGCTTCACGTTGCAGTTGCATCACTGCATTACAGTGATTGGCAGATGAAACTGGTTCATTGCGAAATTTCCATCAAGGTTTCGACAATAATCAATCCAAATTCACTTCACCAAGTCAGCGTGACAGGTGGGCCCTTCAAAATCAACGAACTACGCAGCTGTCAATAACATAAGAGGTACCATCACAGCGATTGTTATTCACCTTGCCATATATGTCAGGCACTAACCCAATCGTACCACTGTTTTAATGGACCTTTTTCAATGCTTTTCAATCAGAGAAGTGCAAGGAAATCCACCGCTAGAAGCTAATTCAAAACATGTTTCGCGGGTTCTATTTTGTAGGAAAAGTGTTAAAGCGCAGTGCAACGCAAGTACAAGAACTACTAAATAATAGAATATCGCTCTAATTTCAACCAATTTCACCAATATTACACAAATTCCAGGACGTCATGGGAGGACTTTAAAAATCACTACTTGTTTAGAAAATGGTATTTAAAACAGTTTCTATTAAACAGGAAGGAATTATGACTCAATCGCAGAGCGAAACTACAAGTTTTAGGATGTGTTGAACACTCAGTGCATTGAAAAACGCCATACCAGTGGGAACCGAGAAGAAACTGTGCAAAAGCTCACATGAAATTGAGAAAAGGGAGCCGCTTGGTTGCTCCCTTGTATATTAAACCATTAATAGCGAAGACAGGTCCACTCGCATTAGCTCAACCATGCCGTTCACTTTGCCCAAAAAACATCATATCGGATGAAAAAAACATTTAATTTTAATAAGATTAATGCATCAGAGTGAAATTTGAGTTAAAACGGATGATACATTAGACCGTAACTTTTACTTGGACTAAGAACTCCACAAGGTGAAAAGTGTGAATCGTCAGGCTAAAATTACGATTCAGTTACCAAATGTGTGGTGGTTTGTCATATAAAAGATCGCTTTCTTTTTAAATTGAATCATTTCGCAAATCAAAAAATGTCCTTTTGAGTGGCATCCACCATTCCCATGCCTCACCTATCACGTGACACAAAGTGCACAAATCCAAAATGGAGTGGTCTCCTCAACCAGAATTAAAAATTGGCAGGCTTTCATTGACTAGTCAAAACAAAAGTCAATCCCCCTAGGCTCAGACAACTTGCCCAAATTTAGCCAAAATTCACCTACAAATACCTGAGTCAAACCTTACAAGCTTTTTGCTGAAAGGGTATAAATTTACGCCGGACTTCGTGCAAGAAATAAGCAAGCGTCGGATACGGGAGACCGTTGCAGCTAAAAATAGTCTAGTGCTTTTCCTAATTTCACCAAAAAAAGAGCTATTATTAAACACCAGATTTCCTAAACTCATGGCAAAAGAATCAGTAGCCAGTTTACTCAAAAGTGAAATAAAACAATGTCACTCAGGGGGCAGTCTTTGGTGAATGTGCCAAATTCCTACTTACTGCGAGGTTTATTCCAATCAGATGAGAACTGTCAATTTCACAGAAACGTACACATCAACCATCAAGAGGCCAGGTAGCGATGCTGTTGTTTGCGTGAGGGCGTGCAGGAAAAAGCGCATATACGAAGTCGTGTAGTACTGAAGCCTTTTGCGAACGAGAGTGTAAAACTCGAAACCATGGACAATGACTTGCATTTACAGAGGACTACAGATGCGACAAGCTGCGGTGGTGGGAAGCTTAACAGTAAGACATATGAAAGACCACCAGCCCCCATGCCTGTGCGTTGAGGGATATTCCGGTGGCTCCGTTTTCATCCCACAGCCTTGGCAGTGATTCAATGCTATGAACATTCAGCCAACATGTAGAGCACCTGGATCCTGAATGGTCGTTGTGTAAACCTGGCATTAAACTGCGCAAGGAATAAGTATTCACAGAAATGGTGAATATTTATGCTGCTCGTAAAGCTAGCGCATTCGCGATGGGTTCCACGACAGATTTCCGCATCAGTGATAAAGTGCGGGGAGCCACCCTAGGATGGTTCAGCCGTGGAGATAAATACTTCTATGACAAATTTTTTAAATATTAATTAAACGTCTAGATGACTGTGAAAACATTTCCCAAAGCATGTCAAAAATATGAGTTTTCACATCCCAAAACGTTTTTTGTTACATAAGTTGCAAAGATCCGATTTGACTTGAACATCTATTGCATTTCCAGCTGCTTGGTTACGTATGCTATCAGACATAGAGGTTCATAGGGAGGAAAAATTAACAGCAATCCTTGATACCTAGAGTCAACACAGTGAGCAGCATAAAACAAACACAAACTTACCCCTTTTAAACGTCTCAAATGCCAAGGGGACATGGTAGATAGCGAAGAATAATATTTTGAGCGAAAACCTGGCAACCTGAAAATAAAAAAAATGTCACTCACATGTGAGGCTGAGTCAATAAACAAAATGCTAAAATGCACAGCCTCATTTCTATTGTTAAATTTAGCTAAGGTAACGCCATAATATACCCCTCCCTTACCCCACACACGTATTTTAACGGCCCTTGAAATGACAGAGGCAAAAGTACCCCATATGTCACGTAGTATGTTGCTGCCGTAAGAAGATGGGGAAAATGAATGCATTTTAACAGAGATGTTTAGCTGTATTTTACAGCTCTTAGTTAAGGTGACTCATCCTTGAAATATGAAATCGGGTCAACAGGCCTCTGAAAGGAAGGGTGGGTAAAGTGAGTTAATTAACAGAAATGAGACGGGTATAAAATCTGGGCGGTCGACCTGGTCTGTAGCGAAGTAAGCATTATAGGTGGTCCGATTGCAGAGCTCTGCAATGATGAAATGTGCCATCCTTGAAGGAGTGCAATAACAGCCGAAGCGTGCAACTTCATAACGAAAAGCCCCTATCCGGACAGAACTCCTGATCCAGTAAAATTGCCAAGAGGGGTCAGTGACGTTGCGGCCGCATAATTCTTTTTTTAGTTGCACCCAAATTCGATGACTGGCGCAGTTGGTTCGTCAATGTTTTTTCTTTACAGCACCGGCTACACTGTGATGGCCGACGTGAGAGGTTGACCATGGAGAGGGATGGGGAAGATGCTCGAAAAACGAGAGGGACCAGGTAATGCTTTGATCATTTAAACCCCAATTTCGGTTACGCGGGCACTTACGTTCGCGGCATTGTATCTCGGCTGAGTGGCATGGTGTCCGCGCCAACCCAGTAGCCCCCAACCCTTATACATGTCGGTAATACATTTTCTGTCCTCGTATAATGAATTCTCGGCTGCAAAGTGCACCCAAAATGACTCATTAATCATAAAAGGACGGGAAAGGAGGGCCCCAAGTGATGTCATGTCAAATAACGAACGTTTACACAGAAACATCATCAGGAAAAGGTAGGGTTTCGCAAGGATTAAAGTTGCCGCAAAAAGAATTATATCGGGTTGTGAAATGAGGAGACAATAAGCGGAGTTCAAATTTTATCACTTCTTCACAGATATATACCCACGGTCTTTTCACTAAAGTTGATAAAAAGAGTAACGTCATGTACATTCTTTGAACATTGCTTTTCGGTGTCTTCACCTTGGTGGTGACTTTATGGGAAAAAAGGAAAATAAACAGTTCCACACACGTAGCAGTCTAAAACAACGGGGTCATCAAGATGCATAAGTAAACACCCATCCTTGATTAGGTACACCATATGGGAGTTGTTCTGTGACGAAGAAGACGGTTGTGTATAGATATTACTGAAAATATTGCCATGCTCGTGATTCTTCAACTCAATCACCATTGACAGATTATCAAATAGAAAAACATTGCATAAATCCCTTTCCTTCAGCTAAGATTTTCAAATTTCTGCAAATAATTAGTTTTATGTTCTAAGCTGTGCATCTTGTCACCGTTTCGGTCTCATGAATAATTGTGGCAAAAATCACGAAATTGGTAGGATTGGGTTCCGTTTAATTTGCCAAGAAGTGTTCAGATTCCCGGGATTTCCCTTCCTTCATATGTATGACTAGACGACCCCTACGTTATAAGAAATCAGAAGCATCATCGTTGCGTTTCTGTAATCTCCACATGTCCGGATCATTCCATTAAGAGCTTTAGGCTTCACATCAACAATACTGTACCACTCAGGAAAAAAATATCGACGAACTCAGAGGCGATTAATTTTGAGATTGTGCGTTTGTGATGAAATTGTCCATACTTTCTTCCCATTTGAATGCCATTCACATTTATTTTAGGTTCCCAAAACTACTTTCTGGGTCTCTAAACGCCGTTCTATTTCAATTTGTCATAAAGTCGCGCTTTCCATAAATCGTGTCCAATTACCCTAAATCGCATAATTTAACCCATGGAAAGGTAAAATAGAGCTAGATAAAGTTAAGAGAAGATGAACGACTAGCTTTAATTGATATTTGCCAGCCCTGCTTATCACAGAAACCTGCCCCGTAATTGGAAGGGAAATAGGTGAAGATATTAGGATAAAAATGTTGGATAGAAGAAAAGTTGCAGACTGAAATGAACTTTAATGAATCATTCGTATTCTCGCTTCCCTACAACTATTATGATTTGGAAAGTGCTAGGCAACAATCTGAGTGAAGGGTTGTAATCAACCGAAAGAATCCTTAAAGGTCACGTTAATAAAGATGATGAAAGCAGAGAGGTAGAGAGCGCAAGAAATCTTCCAACACTTACGAAAACCATCGATAGAAAGGAGCAAGGGAAAATCTCCAACCAACCTCAAAGCATATTTCATCCATCCAATCTCGATTATTCTCAACCATTGAATATAGCTAGGAAAAGTTGGAAATGAGAGGGATTGGAATAAAATCTAACTACTTTCTATGCCCACACTTCACTCGCTATGGTAATCAGCTGCAAGAGTAGAAAAAATACTTGAAGAAAAGAGGTGACATAAAAATAGGCACTAATTGTCCACATTGATGAACGAGGTAAAAAGAAAGTTAAGCAAGAGAAATGAAGAGAGGAGCAACTAACCGCATGCGCGGCGGCATCGGGACAGGGCGCCGAATTGGCCATATCAAAAGGAAGGATAAGGCCGCGATCCTGGTTAAGGAGAGGTGCGTGGCGTGGACAGGCGGTGGCCATAACGCCACGATGAGCCATGCGCAGCAGCACCGCGCCCCCTCGTCCCGCCAACGTAGCGCACGAGGCGAGGAGGGCGAGAAGTTTGGTGAGGCAGACGAGAGTGTTCGCACCCGCACCGCCTTGGAACCTTTCGACACCCCTTCGCAACGCCTCAAATAGCGCCTCATTGAGGTGAATAAGATCAGCTAACCGATCGATTGTGAAGACATCCTGTACGCAGAAGGGCAAACATGAACCAAGCACGAACTGCTGAGAGAGGGCAATGATGGGCAACTGATGTTTGCGTACCAGAGCGGTGGTTTTCTTAAACGCGGGCAACGACTCAAAGTCCTGGTCCAGGTTGTCAGCTTCGAAAAGGGTTTTGAGTAAGAGCATGATTGCCTCACGCAAAGGGGGATCGGAGCTTTCACAGCTTAAATTTGCTGGGTAATGCAAAAAGGTATTGTCTTAGCCTATTGCTCGATAAGTTTAAATTGATGCATTTGTGAAAAAGTAGCCGGGGTGTTCCTGTCATTTTTGCAACTAAAATCAGCGCAATGTTGCATAAATCTATTTGGCAGAATCCTGTTTGGTTTAACGGTATGCAGGACTTTTTTTATGAGACCCACAACTTTACGTAAATCCAGGGACCCCATCAAGAAAGGAGCCCACGTAAAGACGACCATAAAACGATGGTACAGGTGACAAACTTTCGTACTCAATGGTCAACAAACCGCGTAAGAGGACATTAATGTGAGGTAGTTTTGTTGCTCTTTTGATTCTAAATTTAAACGCACTTATCTCAGATTCATTTTTACCCTTTTGTCAATAACTGTAGGATCCGTTGGGAGATAAAGTCGCGTTAGTGAAGCAGAGCAAGACTGCATATCTTGCGGACATCAGTAATCTTATTTTCTAGATACGACATCATATAACATCCGAAAAGCCCCAAAATAAGTAAATTTAGCATAAAAGAGATGCTTTTTGACTAAGCTTTGTGACCATTGGAATAGCTGTTATGGACAGATGCTCTTAATAGGGGGGAGAATTGAGTCCAAGTGAAACGTGTGACAAGGAAACACTACAATCAGATTATGCGAGGCAAACGGGAAGCCGAATGCTTTGCAGGAAGAAAGCTTTAACTAATCAGATAGCTAACAAAGGAGGATGAACGATCTATTAACATTTCGGCAAATTCAGAGGGGACGAAGAGGGTTAGTGATCAAAGCATATTAGCCTTAAGATTGTCCTTTTACGCATCTCTGCTTGTGGCGGGCCCAAGCTTACCAGAAGGACGGGAGGAAAAATGTTTGCACCACTTTTAGCATCTGTTCTGCAATTCAATAGCAAGATTCGAATTTAATCATATAAATCTACCAAAAATACGAGTGCATTAAATTCAAATAACACTTATTTCGGAAAATTTTCGAAAACGTGTCCTCTTACTATCGTTGCTAATAGTTATTCCAAGAAGTCATCTTCATCGTTGTATAGGAGATAAATTATTGTCGGTTGTAAAATACCTGCATCAAGGAGGTCGTTCAGAAAGTCCCTCCGCTTGCACAATTCCTCGGCAAAGGCAGGACTTTCACGCAAGAAACTGGCGTACATACAGAGGAAGTCTCGTTTGAAGATGGTCGAATATTCAGTGGTTGCCGAAAAAGCCGCAGTGAGAGACATAATTCTGAGTGTAAAATAAACAAGCTTGTTTCGTGAACAAAGGGTGTCCCTATACACAGCGCAGGCGTGTCTTCCAGAACAGGTGTCATACATAAAGCACTTAAATGTCTGCTGAGATACCCTTTGGCTATGGAGAAACGAACTAACCTTCCTCGAATAAGATCATTTTCTACGACGATTCGCTTGTTGATTGGATTCGCGGTGATGAAATTGCGAATACTCCTAAACGGCAGCAAAAAGAAGTGGTGTAGGCTTGATGCCCTTTTAATTTGGAAAGTCCGTTTCCATCACGATTTTAGGCCTTGTTTAAACACTGTATGAAATTGCGATTGATTTTTTGAACTTAACTTTATGATGAAGCGAGGTAAAAAGCTCAGAAAAGACCAAGACGCTGCTCAGTAAAACGAGCATTCCATTTCCACTGACCTACATAGAGGAAGCCCTACGTGAATGATTTTGTCAAGCGAGTACACTAATCAATCCACCATGAAGTAGTAACTACCGCAATACGCAAGCGATAAATAGCGCACGTGCTTCCTGTAAGAACCAAAATGTTTTGGAATAGGTGTTCTTCGAGGGCAGTCCGAAGGCGATTATAAATACTGCCACCGCGGCTCAAATCCTCACAGACCGTTTTCGATTTATGTGAATTAAGAATGTCCAAAAACCTTTCACTCTTCAGAAAAAAAACTAGCACAAGTACTTGTCAAGTTTTATTAACTCTATTACCTTCAAGTAGATTATTCGAAGGTTTGAAGGTTAGTCTACTTCAAATTTCCAGTAAAACAAAGGAAAAATTTAAAAGAAATCCAGAATTCATAGAGCAATAAACCCCAGAGATTCAGCTCAATTTTAAGCGTCGTGCGTTCAAAGTGTTATAACAATTAACACTCAAAGTAAAACAACGGATGATGGTAACCCATAGAAGGAAATAAAAAGCCCTCTGGTGAACTCATGACAAAAACTCTTGAGTGGTGCCGGATGTTAACAGGCTCACCGAATAGCCTTGAGATTGGCCTCCAGTGAAGAAGAGTCGAAATCTCGGATGAAGGTCTCCTCAAGGAGTTGGTTGGTTCTGCTCCACGCCATTGATACACCTGACCACATCCCGGGAGTAGGCATGAATTTGGACGCCATATTTTACATTTCTCCAGAGAGGAAAGAAAAATAGACAAGAAATTTGCACACAAAATAAATTGTAGCGGGTTTATCATGTCCACTCGAGAGAATGGGAAGGCACTCTACAACTTTTCCCTTGTCATCAAAAATGGCATGCACAATGACAGCGAGGATAAAAAACATTACAAAACCATGGCAATCACGTGTTTGTGTGATGATAAAGTGGCCATAGGAATGTTGTCCTCACACGATAAGTTGGCGGAAGAACTCAATCCTGTTGTCAAGTTAATAGTCAACAGCGTACCCAATATCACGCGCTTCGTTACCCATTCGAACCCACGAATAGGCCACCTAAAGGTGCCGTGTCGAGGTGGAAAAAAGAAGCCACACAAACGCGCCTCAATCAAAAAGGGGAGAGGCAAGAGAAAAAAAGGAGAACAGTGACAAAGTAGGCATTTATTTCGAAGAGTTATGTAGTAAAAGTAAGGGCAATGTACATAAAATAGTGAGAGAAGGAGTGCAACTTTAGGCTTGAGTGATGCCACTGCTGCTTTCGTCAAAGCACGGTGTCTGGAACAGAGGCGTAGGGACGATCCTTTGGCTGCGGCGACATCGTTGGAGATGGCCCCAAAATCACAAAGTCGGGAAGATTCCTCCTGGCAATGGACGCACAGATGTATGTACACAGGGTGTGTGCTTTAGATAGCCTTTAGGCTCAAATTAAACCCAAAAACGAGCCGAGTAAAGAGAGCAGGATTTTAGGTTAGTTGGGAGCAAATCGTGAGAAGAAAGGCAAAAATTACATCCCCATGAGCCTTATGATAATGTTAGACCTTTTAGAACAACGATGTGGCGGGCAAAGGAGAACTTCGCTTTGGTAAGGTTAGGAGACCATTGGTGGCTTACCATCCTTCACAAAAAAAAAACACTCGATTAGTGTGTATTTTGAAGCAGATAACAGGGTTGAAATAACCTAGGTTATACCGGTTGACAAAGTTGTGGATGTTTATAAGGACGCACGGTGAGAAACGAAGATAACTAATTGCAAATAAGTGTTGGTAACCCACCTATGTTAAGAGGATCAAAAGAAGGAACTCCACACAACGGGACTGGACTATTACCACCACGGACGTATTTTCGATTGTTTTCAAGCTTACCAGCATCAAATTGGTGCAATAAGCATCAGCCTCACATACGCAGTAAGGCAGAAACACAAAGTGAAGAGAAAAGACCTCCACAAGTACTTGTGACCACTTTCACCTAACTTTAAGAAGCACCTTAATTAGCCTTACCTGCTACACCAAATGGTCACGCTAGTACGACAGAAGACATACGCGTTATCAAGGAGGATAGTCTCCATCAGGAGAATGGAATAAAAGTCGGGAACGAATACGACTTCTGTTGCAAAGCGGTATAGGTGCATTGCCAAAGCGTTTGCTGCCATTGAAGGCAGATGAGGTAGGCATCCATCTGACGATAAGAAAAAGAGTAGAACTTACTTAAATTCAAGCTACCATTAAGCTGCAAGAGATAAGGAAACAGTTAAGCGTGCTTTGAAAATCGTTCTCTTTTCACCTCCTGCTCAGGCTACAAAGGTGATAAGATGAACCCTGTTAAGAAATGTCATTCTTTTTCACCGGCTGTTAAATAGCATGTAAATTGAATCGATTCCAAAATATATATTAGCGGATCGCATTCTTATCTTGTATTTAGAAACTTGATTATGACGTTTTAAAATGGAAATTCCGCAATCAAGATTGGTCTGTTTATAATGCTACATGAAAGAAAAACTGAAGTCTGCACCCCTATTAGACATTTTAACGAAATTTATTCTCATAGTGCCTGAAGTATTTGTCAATCAGGTTTACATAAATACCAGCCATGAAACCAACCTTTCAGTGGTCTGTCCATTTCAGGATTTCCTTCACTCTCCTGCCCGTTTTCTTTCGCACGCACAGCTTTAAAGCATCCTGAAGAATCCTGCCAGGAGATTATCTCCTCCATCAGGGTCGGATGCGCCAGCTGGAAGTAGCCCCCAAGTCCACAGTAGACAACTGAAAGCAGAGGACAGCTGTAGCATAAGAAGTCTGGTAGACACATAAGTAAGTAATGTCCCATTAACATCAATTTTGGATTACCAAGTCTAGCTTACCTGAGAAAAATCACACTTTTGTATTGCAATAAAGATTGAAGCAAATTCATAAACATTGTCTTGACGCGGTTTAATTTGCAAACAGATGGATTTTGACTCAAGTGTATTTCGTTTGCTAACATTTGAGGCGTAACGAACGTGCCGTATTTGCATACAATTGATTTGTGGAAATTAAAAACACCTGTAAATAACCTTACTTATCTCGAGCACGTACAAAGGAAAAATTCTCACACAAATAGTACGTGATAGAAATTTGGAATATAATACTTGGCAGAGAACGTATTAAGTCTCCCAAATGTTTAGGCGTAAAAACAGTACGGCCATGGATTCGAGTTACGAAAAAAAAATGCCATTGTCAGGAAATTCACATCGAATAACGATTCATTCGTCGAGAAAAGCAAGACATATGTACTTAACAATAACTAATAATTGAAAAAAAGTAGAGGCAGAAAAAGGCACCTATATTTACTGATCCAGCTACAAAAACAAGACATAAAATGATGTAAACCCAGATAAGAAACTATACTGTAAAATGATGATAACAGAAAATCTTGCTGGCACTCACTCTGCTCCATTAATAAACTCCGAATATGCGTGGAGAAATTCCTTCTTGGGTAGTTTAGCTCGAATTCAGACAGCACCGAGTAGCAGAGAGTTTAACTTATTTGATAAACATCCATCCGTGTCAGATTTCTTGTTCAACAGTCACTCTATAAAATCAATTACAATGATAAAGTTGAGCTACTCTTAGAAGAGCCTGATAATAAAACACCTGGCGCGTTAGCTGAAGATTGCGACGTATTCCTCCAAAAAACATTTCCTCGCAAATTTTAGATATAACACAGCCAGCTTTCGTCCCATTGGCCAATTCAGCCAGACAATTTTCGTTTTGCGTCGAGGATATAACTTAAGTAGAGCTATGGACAATCTCAGAGTACTTGTAGGGCTCTCTGATACATACATTGTATTTCCCATATATGTATTCGCCTTCCATTCAAGCATGGAAAGGAAGCCGAGTTTATGCGACAGTATGTAGTCACTCATAGCGTCGAAGGAATTATTTATCAACGCTGACAATTTACATACACGCTTAATGATGTAAGGTGGCAATAATTCAGTGCGACAAATGTAGCCAATTGAGTCTAAAAGACAAGTAGCAAAAAATTACCACGAACCACGTAAAATAGCCAGTCCCAGTAGACTGTCTATGATGAGGCTTCTGTATTTGTTTCCATAAAACTTCACAGCCTGAGCAAGGGAATCAATACACCTACAAATCTTGTTAGTGTACGTTTCGGAACGAGGAAATGGCCACCCTTGTGTGGACTGCAGGATGTTGGAGAAGAATGTAAAAGTCACGAACACATTCACCGAAAGCATTCGCCCATCAGAAGCATCAATGGGCTAGTTGAGGACTACTAACGCTACAGATTGAATAGGGGCTCTAGGTCACCTGAGATTAGTATCCAAAGCAGACTTTATTTCAATCACAAAAGTGCTATTTAAGGGATTGTAAAAATAAGTTGCACTGCTATAAAATTATTTTGTGAACTAAGAGGTTGTGGGAGCTCTTATTGGCTTCCTACCTGTGGCAGTTATTATTTTCTTATAAGACAACAATTACCCATATGCGTGTTTTGTAGAGTTACCGGTCCTCAAATTTTGATTGATTTGTTGGATTGACTACTGCTTCCGAAGGCCAAAGTAAAACCACTTAAATTGGTGTACTGTTCACATTAATATTCTGCTAACACCAGGTCGTTTCGACACCTTGAATTCATAAATGCTATCAATGTTAAGATGCAGAAGTGGGTTGCTGAAAATCATTCCATAATGCTGACATCGCTCGGATGGATAAAAGAATGTAGCACATCTCCACTAGTTGCAATTATGCCAATAATCTGGAAATTATTATCTCTGTTCTTGCCATATTTTCACCTCCATTTTAAACATTTGTACGCAGTGATATTTGTAATGCTGAATCATATCTGTATTCAAAAAGTCTTTATTAGTAGATTTAACCATCCTTTCTTTGTCGGCTTGTAGCACTCACAGTCTTCATTTAGCTGTGATAAGGCAATGTTGCATAAAGGAACAGGAGCTAGTAACATAAGAAAGAGCTGAGAAGCTACCAGCATGGCTCGAAAACCGTGCCACAGAGCAAATGTGCAACCTACAGAGACCGAAGTGTCCACGTTATTGATCGCACAGTTAAACAAGGTGTCAAATCACTATACAGCTCCTCTCCTCTTCCAGGCATCGTCTTCAGACTCCCCTAGGCTACTATTCTGCATCAGTCACCACAACGTAGTCGGTGCCTTCAAAACCACCCACGAACTAGCGGCACCCCAATTGAATTTTCTCCCGA